>NC_056750.1:351268150-351520650 GCF_019279795.1 Protopterus annectens
CAGTCTCGGTTATTGATGATGTTTTATACAGAACTGTATGTTACATACTGAGCTTCAAGAATGCAACCAAAGTGTACCCTACGGGAAAAGAACAGAAATGTATATAAATGATATACATGTGCAAATGTATGTTTTAATACTAGAAGCTGGAATATACAGAGTTAACTTGCAAGGCTTCAAGAAAATAGGTTGGAATCATAATGTTTTACAGTTCTGTTATCTCAGTTTGAGCTCAGCACAGACACAATGTCTAGAGCTAGAGGTTTTTCTATTGTCTTGAAACAGAAATAATTACTAAGTTTCAAATATAAAAGGGTTTAATTGTTTTACACCTTCCAGTTCTGAGCAAACATTTGAGAGATATGTACGTCTCACACAGAGATAATAAAATTCCATTGGTATCTGTTAGCCTGGGAAAGTGTTATGTCATCCAAGTTGACCCAGCAGTAATGTTTGATATTAATTTAAGAACTCGCTCAGAGAAAGACTGTGCATTTTGTATCTTGTCTTGGACCTAGAAACATCCGTTCAGCACTTCACATCTACATTTGCTTTGCTCCATAAGTAAGTATAGGGTACAGTAATTTGTTTTAGATATAGTTAGGAATATAGTAAATATTAGTTTATGTGTTTTCTGCATTTATTTGAGACTGTTCTGTAATGTTGTTTTAAAATATTTTCTGTGATTCTGAACTCTGTAGTTACTGTGTTGTTTGATTATTGTCTTGTTCTTTTATTATTAAATATATTTAAACCTATCTTTGTGGCTGATATTTGTGAGACATATTTAAGCTCTTACAGTACTTGCATATGTATTTGGTGACACTGTACAGGCCACTCCTAAAATAACCTTAGTCTGGGTCACACTTACCATTTGGATAACAATAACATTACACATTACGATTGATCACCCTTTTTAAGTGCCTTTAAGTAGCTGATAAGTAGAGGTTAGTGGCAATGATAACAACCTTATAGTCTGGGCAGAAGGGGGCATAGCTAGTACACCTGGCCAACTTTCCCCAAGTGTATGTGTTTTTATATAAATCAAATCTCAAAGTGTGTGTGTGTGTGTGTGTGTATAAGTGTGTGTGTGCGTGTGTGTGTGCGTGTGTGTGTGTGTGTGTGTGTGTGTGTGTGTGTGTGTGTGTGTGTGTGTGTGTGTGTGTGTGTGTGTGTATGTGTGTGTTTGAGCTACTTGGGCTGGGGCACGAAGCACTGGTTGGACAGAGAGGGTGATGGAGGTCCTGGCTTGACCCTCAGTTGAAATCTTAACTCTATAGCTGAGCCAGTGGGGAGACTTATTAGGGATCTGGAGAAAGAGGGAGAAACCAGCCCCAGACTGACTGTGATCTCTGTGTGCTCTTAAGGGAAATTGTACTTTACTGCGTATGTACTTGTCATCCTCCCATTGTGTATGTCCTTCACTGTTGCCACTGGTGAGGATTGAGGCTCCTTGATTGCTGGGCCAGTGCAAGGGCGTCACACATACTAACATGTCAAACAGTTGCACTACCGTAACTGTTGGACCCTCATTAGTTAAATCTGACCACAAATCAGTTACTCTTGAGCTGACATTAATGCCAGAACTCACAATGGGAGAAATTACAAGGTAAACTATACCCTCCTAGATGATGGTATAAATGCATTTTGAGCCCCACCTCCAGCTGGAAGTGGTAACTACACCGAAGCTTACACTACAGCCCTGTGCAATCACTTGCATAAGTGTATAGACTCAGCTGTAGCAGAGAGAATCAAAGCCAGAGCCCCACATAAAACAAGCTGCCATGGAGAGCATCCAGTGTTAACAAACTTTACAATAAAAGTAAAAAGTTGCTGTTTAAGAAAACAAAGGCGAGACCCCAGTAATGGAAAAACACCTTCCTCAGCCTCAATAGGCAAATAAAACAACTTGTCAAATCCTTTAAGGCTTCTTTGAGAAAAACTTAGCAAGCACAGCCAGGGATAACCATAAGGCCTTTTACAGCTTCATACACAGCCTAAAATATATGGCCCAAGCTTTTGCAGAACTACTGACCAACTGTATCACACACACACTTTGATCCCCCACAGGCATAGCAAACCTGCTAGCGGATAGGTTTGGTAAACATTTCACTCCCTTATCCCCTCCAATCCTATCACAAGCCTTCCCACAAATTCCCCCTCCACCCCACATATCTGAACAACAGGTCATCAAAGCCTTGTCCAAGGCAAAAAGCACAGCCTCTATGGAACCAGAAGGCATTCCAGGCTGTCTTCCAAGCAGGGTAAAACATGAACTAGCATCACAATTAAGTACCCTTTTCAATCATAGTCTACCCACAGGCTTTGTTCTTGTGGAATGGAGAACAGCAACAGTTATTTCCCTCCACAAAGGTGGCCTAGCAACAGACCTGAGGAATTAAAGACTCATAAGCCTGACCAGTCTCATCTGTAAGGCCATGGAACATATCATTATGGACTTCATAAATAAAGGCATAGGTGACCTCCATACTCTGGATCCTACCCAATTCGGCTTCTTCAAGGGCAGATCCTACCTGTTAAATCTGGTGGATTTTTTCAAAAATGTGACCAAAGCCATTGACAAGGGTAGATCTGTGCACACAGCATACCTTGACTTGGCAAAGGCTTTCGACACAATCCCACACTCAGGCTTTACCGATAAACTTAGTAAACTAAATGTAAACCCATTTGTTGTAAGATGGGTTGCCAACTGGCTCACAAACTGGACACACATTATCAAAGTGGGTGACTCCACATCAGCCAGCAGACTTGTTACCAGCAGGATGCCATAGGGTTTAGTGCTGGGCTCGCTACTGTTTGGTATATACTTCTTAGTAGTTCAGGTCAAAACTAAGGTGTTGTGGCTGACCAAATTTGCAGACGACTGCAAACTGGGTGTAATTATAGAACTCCATATGATGTCAGTATACTCCAGTAGGCTCTTATGCAAACTAGTGACTGTTGTCTTAGTCATAGTCTCAATCTGAATGCAAAAAAATGCATAATCATTCCCTTTGGCACAAACAATGTCCCTTCACACTATCAAATCAACGACCTAAGAACCCACAAAGTAGTAAGGGACCTGGGATCACAAGTTGGTGCGGCCTTTACTTCAACCACCATGTGTCTACTGTAGTAAGTAAGGCTTTCTATGTAGTACACATGGTTAGTAAAGGCATCACCTTGAAAGCAAAAGAGGTTATAATTCCTGTATATTTGGCACTAATCCAGCCCATAATTGAGCATAACGCCCAGCTCAGCATGTACCATACAAAGTACCTGTAGCAATTGCTGAGACCTCAGAGGTTTCTAACTAAGAAGATTAAGGGACTCCAACACATGCCATACACAGACTGACTAAAGTCCCTGTCACTATACTAGACTTCTTAGGGGAGACTCTTGCCTGGCTTATAAAGCAATCTTATCTATACCTAATGAACTTGCTGCATATCCATAAATCAAATGGAATTAGGACTACCCATTCCAGGGTCCTAAATATGGTCTGCAACTTAAATAGAACATGCTGGATGTACAGATTTCTTTCCCAGTGACTACTGTAGCTTTGGAATAGGCTACCTATTCATGTGAAACAGAGTACCTCTATGACACTGTTCAAGAGGAACCTGAACGAGTGGATGGAGCACCATAAAGTTTTACTGGGAATAGTGCCCACAACCCTCCTGGACATGGGCAGCCATTACTAAATGATATCTTCGGTATTAACTAACATTTCAACGTTATTACATTGGGATGAAATGGCTAGGTTTGAAATGACCTCCTGGTCGATAACCTAGTAACCTCCTATGATCCTGTCATCCTGAATATTGTGACTGGTTTGCTGTCAACAAAGCAGACTGTCCTCTCTCGTGAATTTTGCTGACCCACAGCAGGTAACCCTAGTAGCGTCTCAGCTCTTGACTGAAAAAATGGGAGAATGCAAATTCAGTCTCTTGAACTGAAGCAACTGACTAGCATTAAAATACTTCTCCGATATAGAACAGTATGTTGTAATTGTGATGTCTATTGCATAACACAAGGAGGCTTATTTACTGCTTCCCTTCCATATATATAAGAGTAACCACTATGACTTCTGGGTGGTTACAGCTTTAACTCAATAGTGTTCACAAAATAAATAAGTCAAAGTTAAACTTAAAAACTTAAAAGCTTTACAAATAAGAAACTCTACAAGGATATTGATCAGCTTGCACACTAACACTCACATAATATGTCATCCATTTAAGATGCCAGTAACTAATCATAACAAGGACACTGCCAAATACTGAAATTATTTGAAAGTTGTTTTTTTTTCTTTTAAATAAAAGAGTGACATCTAATGTAGAAAATGAGCACATCTAGTTAAAAAAATAATTAACTTTTTTGTATTTTTACCATCAGCAAAACTAAGTTGCACTTTGAAAAAAAATGTGAATTCTCTAAAACTTTCAATCAAGACCAGTGAACCAGTTTCACAAATCTCTAACAGAGATTCCAATTTCTTGCCTTTCTCTATCTTACTGGTTATAGAAACCAACTAGCTTGTGGAAAAGCTTGAGAAGAAAAGGAAATGAAGGGAATAAAATTACTCTGTGGGTTTAAATACTGATGTGGGTTGAAAATAGAAAATTAGCTCATCTGGAATGGCTAAGTTCATATAGTATAGGCAGCCTTGTATGCCAGGCAGTAACAGGAATAATACACTGCTCCTAACTTAAAACCCTAAACAATCTCCAACAATGGTAATACATCTGTCTGTATATACAGTAATATTACTGCCTCCATCTCTGTACACCACCTGTCTAACACATCAGGACAGTGTTTAACCCTCAGTATATAATGACTGACCTGAAGCTTCCTGTAGCTTATTGTCCTTTATCCTCACTGACCTGCTGCATTTGAGTTCCAGATTTCCCTGTCTCCTCTGCATTGGTACCATGCTGCCTGTTGACCATTGATATCCCCTGTTGTTGAAATTTATCACATTTAAGTCACAGCACCTACTACTAGTTACTAAGGGAAGAGCCATCTGAAGGCTATTGTCATCCTGGTAGTTATGGAGCTGTTGAGTTCTTGCTGTCATAATGCCAGTGACAACATTAATTTATTTATATAAGCACATCCACTGGTGGTGACATGGACAGTTTAGGCACTGAAAGGATTAGATATAACTCTCTATCATGAATATGCAGGCTTCTCAACTTTTGCCAGTCAAGGGCTATCCTCGATGGTCTGGATGGTCATGCCCACAACTTCCTGCAGTCCCTCTTCAAAACCTGCTACATCACCTGTGGAGCAGTGGATATAACTGGACCAAGGTTCACTGACCCTCTCTCTTAAGATGGGCAGTTACAATTTCCCTGCCAGCATAATCAAGCACATGAACATGAACTTGGGTTGCTTGGCCATAGCCAGGGCTTTATCCAGGTCATTACTTCAAAAAATACAAGGTGCAAGGTTTGAATCTGGCCTCTATTTATTGGCTAGGCTTGTAATAGTCATCAGACAGCTAGACTAGTATTTACTCAAGTCACTGCACTACATCTGCTAGTAAGATGTTATCATAGTCTTTGTGGGAGGTAATGACCTGAGACATACCTCCCTGGACTATATGAAGAGAGACATTATTGATCTCTCTCAATATGTGTCTCAGGCAGGTATGTGCTTTGCATTGAGCAACATTCTACCTTGAATAAAATTATGCCACAGTATGAGCAAAAGATGGATCACTTCAATAATTGGCTTAGCTTCTGGTGTCTTTTCAAGGGGATTCAACATTTGTCAGCATAGGAGGATTAGCTTAACTACATTTCTTTGCAAAGGATGGTGTTAGTGCTCAATGCTAGGAGCCTAAACAGGAAACTCTACCCCTTACAAGCTCTCCTCACTATAGAGAATATAGACATCTATGCCATTACCAAGCCATGGTTTAAATCCATAGAGAATATTCCAGCAGTGCAAGGCTTGTGTGCCTTCCACACATTTAGAACAGCTGCGTAGACAAGGACAAATGATGGAGGTGTCTCAGTCTATATTAGGAGTAAGCATAGCTCTATACTGGTAAAACAGGACAATGCCATGGAGTTTAAACATGTGTAAATCACCATAGACAAAATCGCCTGCCATATCGTAACAAGCTCTAGGTCACTCTCTATGTCCCAAGAATCCCACAGCTCATATGTAGACCTACTGGGGGCTTTCACCATTAAACCAAACATCTTATTTATGTAAGACTTTAACTACCCCTCTATAGACCTAAAAACAAACACTGCCTCAAGGATGTAAGCAAAATGACTCCTGGAATTTATTAACACAATCTCCCTTGATCAGATAGATTACACACCCACAAGAGGTTCAAACATACTGGACCATAGTACTCACAAATGTGTGAGAGCACTGCACACCCCCCATTGTCAAGTCTTCGCTGGTGAGGTTGGGCCACAAAGTTGTCTTCCTTGAAAAAACTATCAACTCCATAATCCCAGCAAACCCTGTAACATTTTGGAACAATTCCAAAGCAATCTACAATCTATTAAGCAATAATTTGTCAAAACTCAATATCCTCCTAACCCCATGTTCACAGCATCCTATGTGGAATTGCTCACATATACCCTGTGCCACTATGTAAATGACTGTACAGAGACTGCTGTACCTACTAGATGTAAGCCCAAAACAAACTTAGCATTTATAGGGTATATACTCCTAGTATATATATATATATATATATATATATATATATATATATAAATATAGTTATCAGGAATATCAACTCCTATAATGATGACAGCTCATTAATTAAATTAAACGGGAAGCTATCTGGACTAATTAAGCCTAACAAGGCCAATTACATGGTCAAGACAGCCTCACAGGCTAATGACAGCCATAAGGCCTTCTGTAGCTATGTCCATAACCTCACAGGCAGCACATAGCAGTGTGCCAAACTGGTGGTCAATGATTCCCCCTTCACTGAGCAGCAACATATCAAATCTGTTGGCTGATAAATTCAGCTCAATCTTCAAACCTCACTCCCCCCTTGCCTCCTCCCATGACACACCTACTAGCATAACCCCCTCAACTATTATCAGGGAGCAGGTTCTGGTGGCACTTGTTAAATCCAAAATCACAGCCTCATTGGGCCTCAACAATATCCCGGGATGCCTCCTAAATAATTTGAAATACAACTTATCAGGAACACTTGAGTCCCTTTTCAACTATAGCCTCAAAACAGGCTTTGTACCATGACAATGGAGGACTGCAATGGTTGTTCCACTTCACAAAGGAGGGCATCAACTGATCCTGGAAGCTACAGACTCATATGTCTGAGTGGAATAATTAGCAAAGTCATGGCATGAATTATGGAAATTCTCAAAAAAGACACATGCAACCTTCAGACACTGGATACAACCCAGTTTGGCTTTAAGAGAAGGTCATGCCTACCAAATCTGGTGGAATTCTTTAAGAGGATCACCAAGGTAATGGACGAGAGGAAGTGTATACCACCTACCTGGATCTTGCTAAGGTGTTCTATGCAATACCTCACTCTGGTATAGTTGACAAACTCACTGAAATGGGAATAAACCCCTATATAACTCACAGAATTTACAGATGGATTACAGAAAGGACCCAGCAAGTAAGGATTTGTGAGACCACTTCCACCTAAGAGACCTGTCACCAGCAGGGTACCTCAGGGCTGCATGCTGGGATTGCTCCTATATGGCATCTGCTTCTTGGAGCTAAAGGCTAATGTCACGGGACTTTGGCTGACTAGTTTCACGGATGACTACAAATTGAGAGCTATCATAGATTCCACCCATGACACAAACATCTTACAAGACGGTCTAACACAGACAAATGACTTGTGCAAAGTGACAGATTAAAACTCAATGCAAAGAAATGCATTATAGTGCTTCTTGGGAAAATGACCACCGAGGCTAATCACTCCATTGATAAAACACCACCTATGAATTCACCCAGTATTCAGGGATCAGGGAACATAAGTACACAATAACCTGACCTTTGATCAACATGTTAGCAAGGCAGTAAAAAAATCATCTATGTCCCCCAAATTGTGAGTAAGGGCATTGCACCCAGGTCCAAGGAAGTCATAATGCCACTTTAATTATCCCTTATCAGACCCCTGTTTAAATATATTGCCCCCTTCAGCATGTACCTGACCAGACATATGCCACAGTTGGAACAGCTACATGGAGTTCCTTACTTGGAGAATCCATGGTATAAACACATTGCCCTATACAGATCACCTTAAAGCTCTGTTTCTATTCTCAAGTCTCCTACAGGTTACTGAGGGAAGATCAATGCCTGGCATACAATGCATTCCCAGATCCAGCTCTGATGGACCTTTTGCACATCTGTAAAATGAACAGCATGAGAACCACCAGATCCAGGGATTTAAATGTTGCTTGAAACATAAATAAGACATGTTGGTGACCGGCCCTCATGTCTCTGATAGACAGATGCATATAGTAACTATGTCCAAATTATCATACCCCCATCCCCCATATAACCTTTAGAAATTTCTTAACTAGCATACACTGTCCTAATATACTCCCATGATACAAAGGGGCAAAACTGAGTTTGGTTTTGCAGCTAAGTTTATAAAAGCCCTAGTAGTCGTTACCCTAATATATAGATATAACCTAATATATAGCTATGAACCTATTACCCTATTATGCTGGAGCAGTTTCCTCTTCCTATGATTTCTCAACATCTTTTAAATCCACAAAATATAATTAGAGTACTTGATTTCACATGTACAACATTGTAATGAACAACCTCTTACTGCCTCAGCTAACATAGCCTTCAAGGGAAATAATCAATATACAAAATCTCTATGCATTGAGATTAAAACAATAATACCAGCCCCTGCAAACCTAGCAAATCTCTCATACTATCAACCATAAATCTCCAAAGCCTTAGAAACTAGATACGTGAACTCCAGGAATGGATTTCACAAAACAACACCGGTATTATAGCAGCTACCAAATACTGGTTGAAATCATATGTAAAAGACACAGAATTTCTCCCCCCAGGCTACTCATGCCAAAGAGCCGATTGGCCCTACAACAGATGAGGGGGAGTACCAATACTCTTCCCTAGCAAATATACTTTACTTCCCTACTCAAAACCAACACTCAACTTCTCCCCAGCCAAAGTACTAATCTCTGTATTAAAACTTAAAAATCATAAAAGCATTTGCATAATTGCTCTGTATATTCCTCCAGGAAACAACATACATTAGAGAACATACTTGCCTGGATATCCCAAAACATAGATAATAAAACCATCATCCTAGGTGATGTAAACATTGATTGGCTAGACATTGCCCAAAAGAACCCCTCAAAAAACATAAACATTTACAACTTCTCCCAACTGATTCAAGACATCACCAGACCCCACAAAAATAACAATTGGGGCTCCACAATAGACTGGATATTACTGTCCAACCCTAACAGTATCAACTCTGCAGGCATTCTACCTAATACCATTAGTGACCATCACCCAGAATATAGCCTATGCAAATCTTCCCCCAACCTCAGGCAGGCCAACACCAATATAAATCAACCAGAAATTCGACTATGTTCCAACCATCTATATTTCATGAAACCTTAAATAATGTAAATTGGGAACCCCTCAAATCCCTACCACTTAATGAGGCTGTTGAATTCTTTAACTCATCATTCCTAGACATCTTAAATAGACAAGCACCCACCCGCCAAAAACAGATAAAACATAATCACAAAAGCTGGCTCTCAAAATCCACCAAAGAAGTCATGTCCACAAGGGATAATATCTGGAAATCATGTCAGAAAAACAAACACCCCTCAACTCTACTACAATACAAGCAACTTTGTAACCAGACAAAACAACTAATAACCAGAGATAAAAAAGCCCACTACCTCCATCTACAAGGCCAACATAAAATATAATCCCAAAAAACTCTGGTGCTCCATTAACCAACTATTAGACCCATGCTTTCAAAGCAACCCATCCCCTGACCCAGAAAAAAAATCCCCATTGAACTTGCTACCCTCTTCAATTCCATTTTCATTAATACCATAGCTAACCTAACACCATCTGTGGTACAGTTAACAGCACCACCACCAAGACAGCTTTTGACCAAATCATGCCAAAAAAAAAACAATCCTACCCTTGACTCTAACCTAAAATTCTCCCCCATACCCACCGCCATAATAAAAAAAAACTTTTACGTAAGCTAAAACCCTGTACTCTGACCCCTGGCAATCTACCCCCACACTTCCTGCAGCTAGCTGCAAGCTCTATAGCTTATCCCATCAGCATACTCATGAACAGATTGATGAAAGAATCCCTAGTGCCAAACATCTGAAAAAAAGCATACATTCTCCCCTTACACAAAGGTGGCACCAACAGAGATATCACAAACTTTCATCCCATAACAATTGTCTCACCCCTCTCTACAATACTGGAAAAATGCATCCATGCCCAACTCCTCACCCACCTGCTTGAAAACCAAATTCTATCTCCCACTCAGCATGGTTTCAGACCAGGACACAGCACCACTACTGCCCTCATCTCCTTCTTAGATACAGTCAGCTGGGCATGGGATTCTGGCAAAATAATCACTTTTCTTTTCCTAGACCTCTCCAAAGCTTTTGATACCATTTCCCACATCATCCTCCTCTCCAAACTATCCACCCTCCGCATTTCCCCACCAACACTACAGTGGTTCAGTAGTTATCTCCCCAATAGGCAGCAATTTACCAAATAGCACCAGTCTTACTCTGCCTTCCTCAATCCTTCCACAGGGGCATCCCAAGTCTCCATACCTGGTCCTCTATTATTTAGCATCTTTTTTAACAACTTTCACTCCACTGTCTCACAATGCTCAGTAATCCAGTATGCTGACTATTCTGCAATAATATGCACTGCAAATTCCAGCTCTGGACTCCAGCAAATCACCCAGAATACCCTCACCTCTTGGATGCTTAACAATCACCTTTCCCTAAATCCAAAAAAATAAAATAAATAAATAAACTAGTAGTTTTTACCCCTAAGAAAACCACTCCCCTAGATAAAAAAAAAAAACCTTTCGCTATACAAGCCCAACACAATGCTACTATAGAAGTTGTCCCAAGCATTAAACTACTAGGCATTATTATAGATGAAAACCTTATCTTTGACCTACACATAAACAATAGCATCACAAAACACACCAAAATCTCGATATGCTCCAACACCAACACTTTCTTAGCCTCTTTACTAGACAAACCCTTGCAACCATTATTTTATTACCCTCTTTCCTTTATGGTGCCCCTCTCCTCACTAATATCCAAACATTCTGCAAAATCTAAGTTGAAATGTGTTACAGCAGAATAGCCAAATTTGCCACCAAGGCCAAATTCTCATCCCACAACTGTAACTCACTGAAACAGTTAGGCTGGCTGGAACTCCCCCACCATCTCTCATTCACCCAGATAGCTACAGTGCACAAAATAATCTACAGACCCACAGACTGTCCTGCTGTCTTGACACTGCTCACCCAATACCAACCCAGCAGGCAACTAAGATCTAAAAATCATCTACTTCTAAAAGTAGAAAAGCCCACCTTACCTGTTCAGCAACTTCTCTATTCCTTCACCATTGCCAAACTATTGAACTCATTTCCACCTTCTAGAAGAAATGCAGACAGCACTACCACCTTCAAACAGGTACTGAAAAATCATCTCGACTCTTCCTTGCTATGTACCTGCTCTATAACTTATCCTCCTCCTTCTCCTTATATGATTACTAAACTCCAATACTTTTTGCTGCTGCTGACTGATGGTATTTTCTACATAATTATTTGTTTTATCACTTGTACTGGTACAATAATGCTGATTAATATATCTCTGTTTATAACTCTCTGATTGTATTAATCCAGCAACCAACACAATTCTTGCTTTCATGTAAACATTCTGTATATATTAATGTAATCACTATCGTAACACTGTATCTACTTTTGTACTTCTTAATGTTTAATATTTTCTGTATCTATATTCCTGTTGGAGCTTTTCTCTCTGGCCATCCACCGAAAACAGGCTCTTTTAGGCCCAGTAAACATTCCTGGTAAACAAATACAATAATAATACAACTAGGAACAAATATAATCTGACTAATTAAATCCTTGATCCAAGTACAAGTTAGCTTATCTGTACTCATATTCCACTCCCTGGAAATTAATGCACTAAACTTGAGAATTAACAATAATTCATGTTTTTTTTCAACACTACCTTGAAGTCTTTCTTCTACCTCACAGTTACTAAAACAATGAGGAAAAAGGTCAGAAAAAACAATCAGTTAAAAAACACAAAAAGAAAAATCTACCAAAGCTAGACTTTCTACTGAGTGATTACTTAAACCTCTTGCATTAGAGGTGACATGGGATATATGCAAATTACCCTTTAAGGATATCAGGTGCTTCAGCTAAATGGCAACTCTGAATGTCTATCACAATTTCTTTTAAGTCTATTTATGGACAAATTCAGGCCAATAAAGCCAAACCCCACAAGCTGAGGACATGCATGCTTCTAGTAACCTGCATTCATCCTTACATTTCTAAGCATTTCTGAAAAATCATGTTAAATGCATAAGCTAGACTGGCTCTGTCACAGGGAACAGATTACTGACTGCAATCTAGGCAAGCAATGTTCATTTTTTAGCCTCGACACTGCTGGAGCCAGACAGGTAGAAGAAGGAGTTAAGGAGCTCGTCTCTCCCAGGGAGTTCACAAGGACACTATGGGCAGTCTTAAATCCATGATAGAAACAAGCAATGTTTCCTCTCATGCCTTGAAGTTAGGCAGGCTGCTTGCAGGAAGCACCTTTTGCAAAAGTGAGATGGTTTCCAATTTGGTGTCAGGCCATTGCAAATTCTCCCACATGCCTTGCCAGATGAATATGTTAGTACCAGGGAAATTAAGCAGACAGCCTTGAACCACCCCCTGACATCTGTCTGAATAATGGGACCTACTGTTTGACCTTTACTCCTGGAATGGGGTATGAATTGGATGATTTTTATGGAGGAGGCTGAAGATCAAGAGATAGTGGGGATAAAGAATGCAAAAAAATTAATAAATGAAAAGACAAAGAGATGAAAATATCCTGTGAACAATAAAAGCTATGTTGTTCAGCAAGAGATTTTCACAATAATGATACACAATGTAATCACAGTCTTTTCATTAGTAAAGTAATATATTATAATGCAGAAAATGCATGATTATATTTAAATACTCACAGACAACTTTTCCTATCATGGAAACTGTACAACCTAATTATGTATACAGTCAGCAGCACTTTTGATTCAGCATTGTTTAAACTTTCACAAGACAGCACAATATTCTTTTCTGATTATGTGTTTTTTCCTGAGATATTAACAGAAATATGAACAATATGCATCATAAATTCATAATTAACAATATAAATAACACCCAGTATGACTCATGCTCTAAGTGCAAGCATCAGTTCTAGCTTTTTCAGCATTAACTAAGATGTCACCTGATATCATACAATTGTTCAGAAGTTACTTGGTTTTGGAAATATTAATGTATATATAGAAATATTTTATACCTCCACAATCACAAGCTAAAAACTTGCAGTTTCTCCACTGCTGTTCATATGCATGGTTACAATGCAGTTTTCTGTTTTCATCTTGCCATTTGACATTATCCAGTAGTAAAAATGTCTCACTCTGTAACGACAACATGAATGCAAATGTGAAAATGTTAGTCTCAACTGCAGTACATCTTAGCTTAGCAGTGCAGTGTTGTCATTTTATTTCTTACACCTTATATTTTCATATGTAGCCTGTAATGCATATTCAAGTCATTTAGTTAATGAAAGAGTACCAAAAAGTGTCATGACAGCAAAAGGAGCTATGCTTGCTAAATTCAATTATACAATAAAGGCATTATTAGCAGTGGACAAGTGAACAGCTGTAGAAAAAAAAAACTGTCTATCCTGATATATTTAATGTAATCCCGAATTTTCAGTCTGAAGCAATGATTAGTTTCTGCAAGGTTAAGAAAAGCCATAGGGACAAAATATAACATAGACCATAGTATATGTATTAAAAGTAAAATTTCTACAACTTTCAGACCTCCAGTTGTTTAAATATAACCGAGCCATTTTATTCAGAAAACTTTAGAAATGGTTGCAACAGAGGACAGTAACCTTTGCTGAACCTTTGCATAAGGTTTGCATAAAGGCTGTACAAACAACTATAACTTAGGAATCTGCAAGATCCTCCTTTCTCTAGGAAATACGTCATTTTTTCTGCAAAATAAATGTAACACTGCTATTGACTTTTAATACAAACTATTTATTCATAGCAGAATTAGTATCTTAGATATGTTATATTCATTAACCCCAAAAAAAGAAAGAAAAAAATTTAAGAAAATAAAAACCAACATTCATACCTGAAATTACTTCCTATGGGTGTGTTAGCATAATAATTTATCAGGGCATCCAGATCAGTAACTGACTTCATTTGAAATATAACTGCCCCTTTGGCCATTATATTTTTAATTACCAAAGCAACAATTTAAATAGCAAGAAATTGCCTAGATTGTCCCAAGGAAACAAGCCACAACATCATAAAGCACTAACGTGATAAGTAATATATATCATACAGTTGATCAAAGCTAATCTGCAATATTTGTACAATGACCTTCAACGTTGAGATAAGAAGACAATAACCTAAAAATAGCAAAGACTGCTCAGTGACATGAAGGCATTCAAAGGAGACTTATGGCTCCCTTCAGACTGTCTCAAAGGCTACTTTCTTCATTCTGCTGCACAAACGGATAGTTGTGGGCAGCAGGAAGGGAGTGGCAAATATCAGCATAGAGATGAATAGCCAGAAAAGCAGAAGACAGACCCTGGAGCTAGTAATAATACTCAATACTATTGAAATAATGCACTGAAATAGGCCAAGAGACTTCAAAACTCAAAGCTTTGCGTCTCTTCAGAAAAACAGCAATCTTTTGCCAACAGCCAGAGTGGATTAAGAAATGATGCTACCAGTTCCCGTATTCACACTTTTAATTATAACTAATGTATAATGCTGAGAAAGGTTTATCTCCCTGAATAGATATTAACAGTACATAGAAAAGGTTTAAAATGTATACCTACATCTCAACTCTGTTTCAGAGGTGCTGTTAGACCCTTGGTAATTTGTATGAAAGTTTCAAATGAAACACTTCTCAACAGCACTAACAATGACTTCCTATACTGTTTGTCACTTGGAGAGAAATACTGAAACTGCAATTTTAGAGTCTGTTGTACTGTAACACTTTTGAGAGAGAGAGAAAGATAACTCAGTACTTGAACAAGGTGGGAGGTTGGCATAATGGTTAAGGTGTTTCCCTTGCAGACACAAGATGCAGGGTTTAATTCTTGCGTGGCATAATTGGCTAGACTTAAAATAGACCACAAGGGCAATTAGCCTAGTATTAATCTATGATCTTAAGTGTTTGAAGTCTGTTGTTAATTTTGACCTAAGAGACATAAAAGTATTAGCCTTAAACTTAACAAAATATAATATTGTAGTGAGACATAAAGTTAGTTAATGCTGTTGCTATGACTAGAGAAGTGTGGTTGTCAAAATGTAATAAATTATC
This sequence comes from Protopterus annectens, assembly GCF_019279795.1. Taxonomy (NCBI): domain Eukaryota; kingdom Metazoa; phylum Chordata; order Ceratodontiformes; family Protopteridae; genus Protopterus; species Protopterus annectens. Next base: position 351,283,800 of record NC_056750.1, read on the forward strand.
CATTAGTGGTGAAGAATTATAAGTTCTTAGGTTCATAGGACTTTACTAGGCTAATGATCCAGGAGCCCTTTCGGGCCTTGCCAAGTTATACCCTTGTTTCTTTATAGACCAGAGAAATAGTCTATATTTGTACCATGTGTGATCAGCACCATCTGCCCCTATCAAAGAGGGACACAGGTGAAACCCCAGGGTAAATTTGCAGTTTTCCATCCAGTTGTCCAAGTTGCACTTAAATAGGGTTAAAGACAAGCTCTGCCTAATGTGAATCTGTAGTTTGTTACAGAGGAGTGGCAACCTCTGGGAGACAAATCTGTCTCTCCAGCAAGTCCTGTTTATGTCTCAAGCAAGGTTTAGGTCCTTTGATCAGGTGAGCCTTGTTCCCTTTCACTTACAGATGTGTAGCAGTTCCATTAAGGAGGAGTCCAAGACTGCTCTGTAGGCCAGGCGCAAGTCTCCTCTAAGCAGTCTATGTGATACAGAGTACAGTGACAGTGATTTCAGTCTGTCCATATAGGACATGTTCTGAAGACTTTGAATTTTCTTGCTAAGGAACCTTTGAGGCCTCTCCAGTTGCTGCAGGTGTCTGGTGAGGTACATACAAAAGGGAGCATTGTACTTTATTATTGGTCTGATGAGGGATGAGCACAGAGCATTATAACCTCCTTTGATCTGGACGCTATGTCTTTACTTACGAAGTGAGCAATGTAGAAGCTTTCCTTACCACTGTGGATACATGATAGTCAATGTTAAGGCCACTGTCAACCTGTGTATCCAAATCTCTTACCAATGAGTTTGAACTTAGGATGTTATTATTAATAGTTTAGTTTGCAGGGACATCTCCTTTACTGAAGGTGATGATAATGCATTTTTTTGCATTGAGTTTAAGACCGTGGTTTTGGCACCAATCATTTGTCTTCATAAGCCAGTCTTGTACTATGTTGAGATCACTTGAGGATTCAATGATTGCTCCCAGCTTGCAATCGTCAGTGAACTTTCTCAGCCAGACCATCTATTTTTGTCTGAACTTCAGAGAAATAGATCCCAAATAACAGGGAGCCCAGCAGCGATCCCCGTGGAACCCCACTGGTGATATTTCTGCTGCTAGAGGTGGAATCTCTAACTTTGACAGTGTGTTCTGTCAGTTTTCCAGTTGGCTACCCGCCTAATGATGTATGGGTTGATTCCCAGTTGGGTACATTTCTCAATGATGCCTGAGTGTGGGATTGTGTTGAAAGCCTTGTCTTAGTCCAGATAGGCAGTTTCCACTGGTTTGCCTTCATCTAAGGCCTTGATGACATTGTCAAAGAAATCCATCAGATTCAACAGGCATGATCTATCCTTGGCAAAACCAAACTGGGTCAGGTCAAGAGTTTGAAGATCCCCTATATCTTTATTAATAAGGTCCTTGATGATTCTTTCCATGGCCTTGCAGATAAGGCTAGTTAAACTTATGGGCCTATAGTTCCTGGTGTCAGCTGATGGGCCCCTTTTGTGCAAAAAACAACGGCTGCTGTTTTCCATTCAGCTGAGACAAAGCCAGTGCTTAGGCTGTGGTTGACGAGATTACCCAGTGTATCCACTAACTCATGTTTTAAACCATTAAGCACACAGTCTGGGATATTATCAGGGCCCATAGAGGCTGTGTTTTTGGCCTTGGAGAGTGCAGTTATGACCTGCTCTTTGGAGATACTAGGTAGAGTACTGGTAATGGGTAAGCTATGGGGTATGGTTGGTGGGGACAGGGGGGTGAAGTTTTCCCTGAACCTGTCTGCTAGCAGGTTGGCTGTTACCACAGGTTCAATATGGGTGGTATCATCCACTACTAACTCTGTGCATATCTAGGCCTTCCCATTTAGATTTCGGATGTAACTGAGAAATGCCTTATGTTTATCCTTAGCTATGGATGCTAAATTCATTTCATAGTTAGCTTTCAAGGATTTTACAAGATGTCTAATTTGCTTGTTCAATCTGTTTAGTGTGCTCTTACACTGGTGCAACTGATCTCCCTTGCTTTTGGACAGTAATTTCTTTATCTTATTGTATAAACTATTTATGCTGGCTTTCCACCGCGGTGGCTTGTTTTTTTTCTTGAAGACCTTGTTTTGATCCCTTCAGGTAATGATGAATCAATACATTTGTATAAGTGTTTATACAGGACCTTTGCATACACTTCAGTATAGGAGTCCCTGCTGTCAGTGGGAATGGGGGGGGGGGGGGCTGAAGCTAAGAATGCCATCACCTAGGAGGCTATAGTTTGCTTTGGTGAAATTCTTCAATCTGATTGTTCCTGAAGGGGAATCGGATATGACTGTTGCATGAAACAAGACTACATTGTGATTAACTTTACCAGGGAGGGCCCAAACACAGGGTGGTGCAATGATCTCTCATGTTGGTGAGGACTAGGTCAATGACATTTGTGCCCCTAGTGGGGGGTGCGAACTATCTGTTCCAGGGCATTTGTGTTAACAAAGTCCAAGAACTTTTGGATGAGCATGCTTGTGCTCATATATGTTTCCCAACTGATGGAAGGATAGTTAGTCACTCACAGCCAGAATATTTGGTTGAAATGAGAGCGACTCAAGTACGTCCAGGTAGGCATTGTAGTTATCATGGTTCATGGATGGGGACCCCTATCTAACAAGGACGTGGAGGGGACTCTTTATCTACCGTTAGTTGCACTTGGAGTAACTCTAAGGGGTCGATCTGTTTAACTAGTCTAGAGGTGTATTTATCTTTGATGAAATTGCTACTCCTCCTCTTTTGGTTGTTTCGTATTCATTTAGCAGTCTGAATGTGTAGAAGGCATTGTAACATTGATGGCTCAGGTACTTTCTGCAGCTTTAGACCATGTCTCAGTGACTGTATAAACATCAACAATTTCCAAGATTATGAGTGTTTCCAGTGAGTGTAGTTTCTGATTTATATATTTATGTTGGGAATTTTGTTCTTGTGACATTTCCTAAAAAAAAGCTTCTATGTGAGTGGTGACTATCTTTGCCAGTAACCAAAAGCCAAGAGGTGACAGGTGAAGACCATCACTGGCAAAGCAGCGTGGTCTACCACATCATCCCAGACTGACAGGTACTGGATCCCTCTGGACTGACACCAGAAGCTAAGCCAATTGTTATAGTCAATCATTTTTTTGTCTGTATTGTGGCATCATCCATGGTGAAGGTAGAATTTTGCTTAATGCTATGGAGATACCTGCCTGAAACACATAATCAGAGAGTTCAGTTATGTCTCTCTTCATATAGTCCAATGAGGTACGTCTCAAGTTGTTCACTCCAAAATGGACTATGTCAGAGTCATAACAGTACTTGCTGCTGAGACACTTGAGTGTGTGAGTGATTTAGCATATCCTAGCACCTGAGAGGCAGCTAACCGCGACCTTCTCCTTATCTCGCCTGGTGAATGGTGCATCTGTGTGTCTCACGATGGAGTCGCCTATGACCAAGGCATTTGGTTTAGAGGTGTTTTGTCTTAGGGGCTTGTTGGGTGAGACACTGGTGCAAGTAATCTTATGTGTAGTGGATTCTGCTGGGTATGTATTATGTGTAGCCTCTTTGTGCTTGGGAGGTCTTTTCTCTCTAGGTATACTTCTGGAGAATACCTCCACATATGTGGGTTTGTGTGATGTGTGCTTTGTTTGTATGAGAGGTGAAGTGTGTGTGCTGACAAGCTGTTAAGTGTCTGGTTCAATGTGACATGAGTGAGAGAGCATAGATTCGAGAATCAAAAAAATAGATACATCTCTCGCATGTTAAACTTGTATGTTTTAGGAGTAGTAGGTTGTTAGTGTACATGAGGCAAATGATACATTGCCTCAAGATGCCATCTGAATCAGGCTAGCTAGAGAAATGGTGGGAAACTGTCTGTCCATTATGGTAGGAATATTTAAGGACAAGTAGTGGGGAGTGAGTTAGTTGGAACTTGTTTAGTTGTAGGACTAATAATAATAAACTATACTATTGGAGACTTAGGGGTGGAGACATTCAGTGAGCCCACAAAATGCACAGCTGAGTTGCTCAATGGGTAGCACTGTGCAATTGAGTTGCACACGGGGAAGCTGGGAAGCCTTGAAAGGTTCACATGAAGTTAATTAGGAGAAATGTGATTTTTACGCCTTTGTGTCTATAACCGATGGTGATAAACTGGGGCTTAAATAGAAGTGAAGTTAAGCACTTTTTAAACAAGCTAACCAATAGTAATGCTTAACACTAAGCCTTGCTCCAACAAACTCCACTCAGATGGGTCCTTGACTGCACTCTTCTACCACAAGTCTACAAGGTGGCCTTTTTAAATTAAGGATAGCTGGATTCAGTACTCAGATGTTGCAAAAACAGACTAGATTCAGCAGGTCTGAATCTAGTCTATGCTAAACAAAAGTGCAGCAAAACACAGTTAAAAATCAGCAGAAACAGTAAAAAAACAGCAAATATCACATTCAAAGTGCAATGCCAAGAAAAACAGATATTTATTTCTTTGCAGATATCACTGGATGCTTTGGATTTCATTTGGACCCATAGCAGTTCTGTGGCTAGTCACCAACTTCTAATCAGCTCTGCTTAAACAACTAGTCAATAAATAACTAGTAAATAAAAATTCACTGGTTAAGTTAAAAAATAGAATTTCTTTATTATCTAGTCCCCCCCCATTTGTTTCCAGACCATTTGCTCAAACCTATTGCTCTCAAACACATTTGTTGTGTGTAGTCCGGGATTATACTTCAGATCCATACAAAAGTTAGGGAGTTTTGTGATCTTTCCCGCATCCCAAAAACTGAGAGCTATTTTGTTTGTAAAACCCTAAACATGAGGAGCTCTAGGTGCAAACATCACTGTAAGGACAACCTATGCCCATCTATCAGTCCCTATATACTGCTTTACAATGTTGTATAGGGCTACCATCATCAGCATGGGTAGTCATGCCCCTGTCATTCCCTGCACTGGTCCTCACTGATCCAACACTGTCCTTGCTGTCTAACAGCAACTAGGTCAGGCCATTGGCCTGAAATAGGTAGAAACTCTGGAGCAGTTGTCAGAAATGGGTAGACCCCACTTAGTATGGACAAACCCAGCATACCAGACATGCTGTTGAGTGGACAAGATACTAATCATAGCAAATACAACTTAAAATAATAAAACAATAAAATATTAAAATACCACCAAGACCACCGATCCAAGAAGTAAGCGAATTTAATGAAACACTTAGCGCCTCGGCTTACACAGCCTTCCAAGAGTAAAAACACTTCAAAATACTGTTTGCTTATATACAGCATATTGCACAAAACAATCAATTAAGCATACAATTCAAATCACATACTTCCAATTACATTCTTTGTTGAGTCCCCGAGGCTCCAAAGTACCATACTTTAAAATCAGCAGAGTTTCTTTTTTTAAGTGTTTGTTTTTTAAAGACACACATTCACCTATGCCAACTTGCAATTTTTCCAAGACACAACCCTTAAGAAAATCAGGGTTAGAGTTGTGTGCTGTCAAAAAATGACTCCCAAGGGGACTCTCTAATGTTTTATTTTTTATGTCCCTAATATGTTCCTGCAACCAGACCCTAAAACTCCTGTAAGTTTCCCCTATGTAAAACTTCTTACATCCACATCTCAGCACATACATTAACCCCTCCGTATTACAACTGTATTCATGCCTAGCTGTAAACTTGATGCCATTAATATAGGGAAAAGAGCTTACTACATATTGACAGATGGAACAACCATCACATGGAACAGTGCTTTTATTTATGCTTAAGCTATGACTGACATTAACATCTGGTAAACAAAATTGGTTATGTACCAGAATGTCAGACACATTCCTAGCTCTTTTATATGCAATTCCACAAAATAAGGTAGTATAGAGTTCAAAATGTTATCCTTAGGAGCATAGGCCACAAGCTACATGTTTTTTAACTATTACCTCAGTTATAACATTATAAGTTGCCACTAAGAAAACTTTTTTCTGCTCTCCATTGTTCACAGCTGCATTGGTCGACTGATTTCCACCAATACAAACATTATATTTTCCACTATCATGGACATAATGAGAATCTCTCTGAGAGTTAACAGAATACCTCATGTCTATAATTTTTTGTTTAGCTTCCCTGACCAGCTGGACATCATAACCTGTAATAAACATTTTTTCTGCTTCAACTATCTCTAAATCAAAGCTCATAACAAGGCTACATAGCCTATGAATTCGTAAGAATTCATTATAGGGCAGTACCTTGACCAATTGTCTGGGGTGACAACTATTCCCATATAAAAATACATTTCTATGTTCAAATTTCCTGTGGAGACTAGTAGTAAATCCAATTAGGCTTATATCCAAAAAATTCACTTGTGGGCCAAGCTGCATACCATCAAAGCTTAAGCCCATAGTATTAGCTTGTAAGTTATTAAAAAACCCAAGGGCCTCTGTCTGGCATCCTTGACATAAAACAATAAGATCATTAATAAATCTTAAATATAAAATAACGTTGGATCTGAAAAAAATCATGTCTGTAAATAAAATCATCTTCAAGTTTAGCCATGACTAAATTGGCATAAACAGCAGTGCCCTGCAACTGCTGGAAAATGTCTCCATTGAACATAAAAATACTGTTTTTTTAACAAAACATAACTAAATCTATCAAAAAATGAGACATAGGAGAGTCCCCCCAAAAATGGAACAAGGCCTGTGTCCCTATTTCATGCTTAATATTAGTATATAGACTTTTGACATTCAGACAGAGCCAAAACATGTCCATATTCCAAACTTTACCCTTTATTTTGTTCAAAAAGCCCTGGCTGTCCTTGATATAGGAGGCTGTACCCATAACATATTTCTTAAGATGTTCATGTAACAACACACTTATATTCTTCAAAAAATACCTCAGTGCAGATAATATAGGTCGGCCAGTAAGGTTAGTTAAACTATTGTGTGTTTTAGGTAAGCCTTAGAGCAGTTTTCCACTCCAAACTTGTTTTCCACATCCTTAGAGGTGAAATACCCCAGCCTTACACCTTTGTCTAACAAAAGTTGGTACTGCTTAATAGCTTCAAAGTACTCAGAAACATCACATTTTCTATAAATTTCTACAATATTCAAATGTTTATAACACATCTAAGTATTGTGTGAAGTGCATGATTACTATCTGGTTGCCCTTGTCAGATGGTTTAACCACCCATCTTCTATCATTACCAAATTCCAGTAGGGCTAGCCATTGATGCCTAGTTAAATTAAAACATATGTTAGACTTATTCTCTATACAGGACCAGTACATTTGTTCAACCTCAGAATTAAGAGTAGCAAAAAATCCTTGCAATGTATTATTTAGAAAAGGTGGAATAAAAGAGCTTTTAACAGAGATAGCATCAGTATACAGTTGGCAATAGGCATTGACATCATCCTCAAACAAATCTTCCTGAGATGTCAAGCATGAATAAAAAGAATCCTCATCACTACTTTCATAACAGTCATTAAACACAACCCCTCCCTCTTGTTTAAAGTAGTACATTAAATGCAGTTCCCTGCTAAAAGAAAAGATTTCACTTTTAAGTACATGTAATCTCGGTAAGGCAGTTGGTATAAATTTGAGACCAAGACATACTACAGACATAACCACATCAGACATTTCATGTTTGGACAAATTCAACACATGTAAATGATCACAAACTACATTAGTACCGATGTTTTTTCTTGTTGTACTGTTCCTTCTTGTTATAGTTCTTTTGCTGGCCCCATTCACTGCAGCCCCTTTTTCTGTTGTTAAAGTCTGTTCAAACAGAACTGGAACTCCGAAAACAGTTCTGCATATCTTTCGGGTTTTGTGCTTTAGGCAAAGCTGGAAGTTTTTCCACACACCCCTGAGCTGCAGCACTCAAATCTCCCTCTTCAGAAGCAGCAAAAGAAACTGAGGAAGAAGCAGATGCAGTTTTACCCCCCTGACATCATTACTGCCATTATTACTTCTGTTTTACCCCAGCCGACATCATTACTGCCATTATTACTTCTGTTTTACCCCAGCCGACATCATTACTGCCATTATTACTTCTGTTTTACCCCAGCCGACATCATTACTGCCATTATTACTTCTGTTTTACCCCAGCCGACATCATTACTGCCATTATTACTTCTGCTTCAGGATGAAAAAGATCTGTTAGTTTTTTCTTTTCCAAAGAAATGCTTTATCAAGACTGTAATCCTTAATGTCTCTGTTAATTTTATGGCTTTTACGCTCTACTAGTAATTCTTCAAAGTCCACAAGTCTGAAATTAATTTTTTCCAGCATTCTAGTCAGTTTAACAGATGTTAAAAGTTTATCAAGTTCAACACTCACCATTCTGATTTCTTCTTTAAGCCTTCGCTTCTTTAACACATCCCTCTCATTTAGGATGCGTACCCATTCAGTGGAGCACTGGTGAGCTGCCTGTACCCATCTTTTTCGAAAGGCCATATCCTCAGCATTCCCCTCCTCAAAGGGGATTGCAGCTGCTTTGTATGCTTGCAGACCTGTCGGGGTAATACTCAGCTGTACATACCGCTGAAGGCAAAGAATATTAATATGTGTACTAGCCTCCTTCTGCAACAGATTCTCCAGCTTCTCCCTGAGATTTACAGCCTCTGCCGATAAAGCAGTCACAGCAGAGGAGCCCAAAGCTTGAAAAGGGTTCACAAAATGATGTTCTCGTTCCCCCATAAAGTGCTCCCAAACAGTAGCCATGGCCGGACCCTGAACAGCCGCTTCAAGAGTAGACAAATTACCAGTCCCAGGCACATTAAAAGTGCCAACTGCTTCTAAATTTCTAGAGCCTCTCTCATTTAGTTGTAAAACAAACTGCTGAATAGTCCTTTGACTGCCATCAATAGTATCATCCCTAAAGGGACATGGCACATTATTTGCAGGATCAGTGGCCATACAAATAGCAAATACATCTTAAAAAAACAAAAAAATAAAATATTAAAATATCACCAAGACTACCGATCCAAGAAGTAAGTGAATTTAATGAAACACTTAGCGCCTCGGCTTACACAGCCTTCCAAGAGTAAAAACACTACAAAATACTGTTTGCTTATATACAGCATATTGCACAAAACAATTAATCAATTAAGCATACAAGTCAAATCACATACTTTCAATTACATTCTTTGTTGAGTCCCTGAGACTCCAAAGTACCATACTTTAAAATCAGCAGTTTCTTTTTTTAAGAGTTTGTTTTTTAAAGCCACACATTCACCTATGCCAACTTGCAATTTTTCCAAGACACAACCCCTAAGAGAATCAGGGTTAGACGTGTGTGCTGTCAAAAAATGACTCCCAAGGGGACTCTCTCTTTCACCCCCATGTATGCCAGTTTAGTCATGGCTAAACTTGAAAATGATTTCATTTACAGACATGATTTTTTCAGATCTAAGGTTATTTTATTTACTGATGATCTTATTTTCTTATGTCAAGGAAGCCAGACAGAGGACCTTGGGTTTGTTAATGACTTACAAGCTAATACTATGGGCTTAAGCATTGATGGTATACAGCTTGGCCCACAAGTGAATTTTTTGGATATAAGCCTAGATGGATTTACTACTAGTCTCCCCAGGAAATTTGAACATAGAAATGTATTTTTATATGGGAATAGTTGGCACCCCAAACATTTGGCGAAGGTATTGCCTTTAATGAATTCTTACCAATTCATATGCAATGTAGCCTTGATATGAGCTTTGATTTAGAGATAGCTGAAGCATAAAAAATGTTTATTAGAAGAGGTTATGATGTCCAGCTGCTCTAGGGTTGCCAACCATCCAGAATTCTTCCGGACTGTCTGGAATTAAGGGACACTGTCCAGAAGAACGGAAAATGCCTGTGTTGTCCAGAAAAAATGGTGCACTGTGCACATTTTCTTTTAGTTTAAAAAAATTACATTTTTTGTAGGGGCGTTCTTCTTTAAGAACACCCTTTGCGTCCAGGTGCAGAAGCCGAAAACAGTGTCTTTGAGACTGTTGTTTACGTCTGTGTACTGTCTTCCACTTGTGTGGAATATGAATTATAAAGAAGACATTTGGACTGTATGCTGAAAAGCCCCAGGCAAAGCATGAGTCCAGCTGGTGTTTGCTCTGAGTTTTCTCTAATCCAACTGTGGCACATGCAAGTTCCGTTTTTTTTTTTCCTTCAGCTTTAACCTTTAACTGAGGTAAGACTCCTCTGTTCAAAGCATACTTTCTTTATTGATCTAGAAGGCTGTGGGTGTGGGCTCTACTCCCACAGCATATAGATGAATTGCTCAAGCTCATACTGTGTTGTATTTTAATGTGGCACGGTGCTGCAGTCCTGAGTATGTCCTGCTATGATGCCTAGTAACTATGAACCTGTTTTCAGTTTGCCATCCATTTCCTATTGCAATATTACCAGCTTACCATTTTTTAATGTAACATAGGCAATCAGTTCTTCAAGGGCAGCATGCATTGATTTGTAGATGAAACACTGAAATATAAAATTGTTTGCTAGCAGCAACTTTTCATTAGTTGCAGGTCTCTTTAATGTGGAATTATTTAGATGATGTTTTGCTTCTGCAGAGATTGTGTATATTGACTGATATTGGTGGATTTTAATGACAGAAGTATGAGTGGCCATTTATGGTTGAAATGTTCTGAATTGGGCAGTTTTGTCGTTATTGGTTCATGTGTTTTGTTTCAATGCTTATTGGCAAAATGTTTACAACTATAAATTTAACACACAGTCTAACAAGTGGTGCTGTTACTGTCATCACATCATCACTGTAAAAAATGATAAGGCTTGTTGAGGGCAATGTGTGTGTGTGTGTGTGTGTGCGTGTGTGCGTGTGTGTGTGTGTGTGTGTGTGTGTGTGTGTGTGTGTGTGTGTGTGTGTGTATGTGTGTGTGTGGGTGTGTCTAAAAGCTGCAAGTTGAACGTTAGCCATATGTTTTTCATTCGCTTATCAATGAGAAATCAGAAGTGTACAGAAAAGTATCTACCATTTTTTGAGGGGTATTTGATATATGAAAAGAGCACCTATAGCATTACTTCTGCCTGATTACTGATGAGGCTTGTTGGGCAGCAGTGTCTGTCAAAGAGCAATATGGCTATCTTATTTATATGAAGACTTCACTGTCACATCTGATGTACCCTCTCTAAAGGGGCATGCATAGTCATCTGGGACAGTATGTATGTGAGTGTTTTGTACTCAAGTACCCTATTAGAACTCTCTGGATTTTTAGTGTGAATTGGTTTAAGGGAACTAACATATGGCTATTTTCATATGGTTAACATATCCAACATTTTAGAGGATTGTGTTGCCACAGCCTGGCAATATACCAGTTTTTACTTGGGGGGTAGGTCACCATTACTCACAAGGCAGTACAAAAGTCATGTTCATAATATATATGTGCACTAAGTTCTTATTAGACCAGAAGTAAAAAAGAATTTTCTTTCACCATTCAAGACAACATTTCTGTTACTGCATACAGGGTGTGTATGAGAGCACTGGACTCTATCTACCAATGCAAACATTGTTCTGACATGTACTTTAGAGCTGAAATGCATTCAAATACTTGGAATTGGAATGGCATTAATAAGTGTGTCTCCCCAAAATTCTATCTGAATTCCCTGATATTTTTTATTGTAAACTTCTTTAGAAGACCTGGCAGAAGGCCACTGTATCTGTTTTCTGGCTGTGAGTATTTAACATCTGCGCACAAGGCCAGGTGGGACTAATGTTCAAAATATATTTGCAAAAAGTCCTTATTATTCCAAGAGTAAATTTTTATATCATCATCCAAGAGTATATTGTTACTCTTACTAGTAAATCCAATGTTTCAGAAAGCTTGTGTTGCTGCAGTTTGGCACTGGTTGTTTACAGACTTCATAAGAAGAATATAGATCTGCACAGTACAAAGTGTGTTTTTGCTGCAAGTCATTTATACCAAGTATGTAATGGTTCAGGTGATGGGCAGCCTAACAAAAAAGTGCTTTTAATATCTATGATCATATTACAGCCTGAAATTTTAGCTTATCTCCATCACTAGGTTGCAGCTTATTCAGGTCTCTTAGTTGTGTGCTTCTGGGAATTTTAGTTAGTTTTTGCAAAGATAAAGATTTAAGATTGTGTTAAACATTTCTGCCTGGATTAATTGCCTTATTCCAAATTGTAAATTATGGTATTATGACTGGCTTACTCAAACCCACAACTTACTGAGGAAGGCTTCATAAACCTCTTTCAGCAGCAGACCATGATATAGGCTAAAGCAATGGATAGGTTCAAATGCCATGCTGTGCTAATCTCATCACTGATGCTACTGGATAATACCACAACCAGGTTCAGCGCTACCTTTACTTGCATTTTTGCATGGAATTTCTATGCTGCTGTCATTGTTAATTAATCTTGTACTGACACTGTACAGCTTCTATCAGTTATAGGTTTCTGTTATGGTAGCAAATAGCTTAAAAATGCTACACTTTTTAAATCAGTAAGCGCTCCTCTTGCCCTCTGTCCCCTCCCACTTCTGGCACCCATATTAACTCCTTCCTTCCACTGGGGCAGTTCCATATAACTTGACATTATTATGATTAGTGCAATTCTATTTAAGTATATCAGTAATATGCCAGTTTTGTTTCATTAGAGATTCTACATGAGCATGAGCATACCAGTCTTAAAGCTGTGATGGCTACTAATTCATGTCTGCTAGCTGTTATTATGTATTAAAATTTAATACAATCAGGAAGGTGAATCAAAGAACTTTTGCATGGCTTTAAAAATGTGTGCAAGGGGCCTATAATTTGAAAAAACCCAAAGGTAAACTTAATCCACCACTCGCCAGATGCATTTTCTTTGAATGTAGGTTTCAATGCTGTTTCAGTGAAAGTGAGTTTTAAAGGCAAATAAGTATTAAAGCTATGTCTGTTTATGAGAGACTGTATTGCTTGTTTAGCAAATGTCTATTAGTGTTTGTGATAAAAGTTTTACATTAAATCCAAATATCTGTAATCATTGTAGAAGTAAGGCAGAACACAGTATGCACACAGAGTTTTGAACAGTATTTTTGGCAACTTGGGAGAAATGGAGAGATAGCACAATAATAATAGTGGAAAATATAATACTTGTATTGGTGGAAATCAGTCTACCAATGCAGCTGTGAACAATGGAGAGCAGAAAAAAGTTTTCTTAGTGACAACTTATAATGTTATAACTGAGGAAATAGTTAAAAAAACATGTAGCTTGTGGCCTATACTCCTAAGGGATAACATTTTAAACTCTATACTACCTGATTTTGTGAGTATTGCATATAAAAGAGCTAGGAATGTGTCTGACATTCTGGTGCATAACCAATTGTGTTTACCAGATATTAATGTCAGTCAGAGCTTAAGCATAAATAAAGGCACTGTTCCATGTGATGGGTTTTCCATATGTCAGTATGTAGTAAGCTCTTTTCCCTCTATTAATGGCATCAAGTTTACAGCTAGGCATGAATACAGTTGTAATACAGAGGGGTTAGTGTATGTGTTGAAATGTGGATGTAAGAAGTTTTACATAGGGGAAACTTAAAGGAGTTTTAGGGTCCGGTTGCAGGAACATATTAGGGACATAAAAAATAAAAAATTAGAGAGTCACCTTGGGAGTAATTTTTTGACAGCACACAACTCTAACCCTGATTATCTTAGGGGTTGTGTCTTGGAAAAATTGCAAGTTGGCATAGGTGAATGTATGCCTTTAAAAACTAACTCTTAAAAAAAGAACCTCTGCTGATTTTAAAGTATGGTACTTTGGAGCCTCAGGGACTCAACAAAGAATGTAATTGGAAGTATCTGATTTGAATTGTATGCTTAACTGATTAATTGTTTTGTGTATTATGCTGTATATAGGTTTTTACTCTTGGAAGGCTGTGTAAGCTGAGGCGCTAAGTGTTTCATTAAATTCACTTCTTGGATCGGTGGTCTTGGTGGTATTTTAAGATACTAATCATACTTGGGTCACCTATATCATACTGACGGATTTATGAATTTATGTCAAAGGTGCACCATATTGAACTAGAATCTTTTATTTTGAAGGCAGTTGGCATTTTTTGAGAAACTGGGCAAAAGATTAGTTTTCAGTAATCCTTACACAACATCATTTTGTTGCCTTTCAAAGATCTCCAAAGATCAGTTGAATAAGATGGTTTATTCTGTCTCTGATTAATATACCACTTGAAGGGATAGGCTGTTTTTTTTAAATGTAGTACTGTTGGCATAGATATTTAAACCTGCTTGCTATATACATGCTACTGGCCAGTGGGGGGGGGGGGTACATATAGTGTCTTCGCTGTCTAGCATGTCTGTACAACATTCAGTTGTTTTACAGGCTACTTGGCTAATTTTCACTATTTTAAAACCGTAGAGCTCTCCTTTATTGGTACTCATATCAAATTTTGTTTGACTATATATATTTTTTCCTTTTTAACTGGGAGTAGCTTTTGTAGTTTGCATGTGCAGAAGTGGGATGAAAATGTAACCCAGATTATGCCACCCTCTTTGTGGGATACACTGAAGATATATATTGATATGCACACATACATTTTAGTAATAAACTACTCTTTTATATAAACTTCATGATGAAATGTTTAGGATTGTTAAAGAGCTTAACACCGGGTTCATTCATTTTCTCAACAATGTACTGAAAAATGAATTTGTCATCTTTATTTAATCAAAATATTCATTCTCAAAGGTCACAACACCGAAACATTTTATGTTTTAATACAGCAAGGGTTTTTTGCAGGCAGCTTTATGTAGAAAATCTTCCTCCATTGGTAACTGTTAGCATTTAGCAGTCCACATCCCCAGCATTTGATGCATTCACATCTCTGTGATGGAGTTTCTATGAGCTAAGAAGTTATACTCAAGAGGAAAGAGATGTTCATCATGTTTTTAATTATACTATGCAACCTTTGAGAAGCAGAGGTTATACAGATTATAACCTATTGTTACCACTTGAGTAGACACCTAAGTAAACGGATGCAATCAACAAGGTGAATTCCTACAGGAAGGCAACATGAACTGACCTGAACTGTTTACTTTGTGACTTAGCATGTATCTTCTGCAGATGGTGTTGCTACAATAACAATGAAGTTCATAGGTATGTCCTAGACTTGTAGTGCAGGGGACCATTTCGGAGCTTATCACAAATTCTCAGTTGCCCTGAAGCAATGTCTAGTCAAGGCACTTTCCCAAGGTCAAACAACAGTCAGACAAGAGCAGAGAGAATCAAACCCTGTACCACAGGAAATACAGCCCATAACCTTAACCCTCTGCACCAACTGCTAGACTTCAAGCATAGTATTGCATAGGATGAAGTTTTGGGTGGTGCTGTCAGTCAACATTCTTAGATCATCTATAGGACCTCCCCAAAGCCTAAAGGAATGAGTGGTGCATTCAGGAACATTTTCTGTACAGGATATAAACTACAGAGGTCTGAATTCTAGTAAAGAATAGTTATGCACAAACTGTAAATATAAGAATACTTATTTATGAGCATATTCTTATTATTTCCAAGGTAAAAATTTAAAAAATAAATTGATGCTCATTTTTGCAGCATTCATAAAATCAATTGGTAATTACTTTAGATCACTGAACGACAAGACCTCAAAGTTGTTGACTGATTAATTACATTGTCCTAGAAATTTTCATTACATGGGAAAATGCATAAAACAAGTCCATATCAGAATTTTGGACCACATTACAGACATGAAAAACACAGCTAAGGCCAGTACTGCTGTAACTCATTTTGAAATATTTCATAATTAATGTTCATCAGAACTTATGTATCATTTTTAGTGATTTAGATTTCTATTTAAATGTGTCAGATATGCTGTTTAAAAAGGAAATATGATTAATTTGTACCAATGAACATTGCAACCAAAGGGTTTAACCTGTCAACTGAATATGAATATAAGGCATTTCTATTTTTGAATGTGTCTGTTCAGTTAATTATGTTATTTATTTATTTGTTCATTTGCATTACCAATAATTATGCATCTTATTGGCGCTTGACAAAAAGGTAGGTTGTACTCATTGACCCTTTTAGATGACCTATTGATATTTAAATTGATTATTTGGTTATTTTAAGCTTTTGTAATCTTAAGGCCAAGCGAATAAGTTTTTTTTTTTTGTTGTTGTTGTTATAGCATGAGTAAGTGTTAGTTTGTAATAATTTACTCCTAATTGTATTGCAAACACTACAGTGATTTTTTTTCAATGCCAGGTAATGAATACATATTACATTAATCATGTAATAATTTCCTGAGATGCTAACACAGGCTACCCCATCTAGTACATGCTGTCTAAATGCACAGTAATGCATTATAAAAAAAAAAGCTAATCAGATGGATTGGATGGCAGCTACTGTAAATCAACAAGAGTTACTACAATCAGGTTTGGCATACTGTTTTGTTATAACCATTTAACCTGGAGACACTGTTAGATGAAGATCCAGATAACTGATTCAAGCCTATACACGAATCTTCTTCGAAATTAAACCATGAAGTTGTTCTCAAGAAATAAACTTTAATCTGTCATGAACTCATTGATAAATTTAATAATAAATAAATTATAATTTTCCACAAATATTTTTATTCTGAAGCAGGCCTATCATCAATCTAACATAAGCTGGGGAAAAGAATGCCCCATAGCTGTTTTTTTTTTGTTTGTTTTGCTAAGAAACAAAGGTGTAGAAATAAACATGATATGAGTTAATGTGGAATAAACTAATTCTACAGCATAATTATTATAGCAGCCTGTGCTAAAATAGAAATCCAGTCCTTCAAGTCCACATCTAAGCTATATATTAGTGTATAGTATTTCCACAAAAATCTACACTAACCCAAAACACATTGTCCCATTATAAATGATTTTTGTAAATGGGAGAACTTTTAAATTACAATTCCAACTCTTTATTGGGCAGCATTAACTAATAATTAAGCTTTCACATTTTGTAAATAACCATCACACTTAGATATGATGTCTCTATCTAGTGGTAATGTGGATTCCTATTGAGTTTATGTAGACAACAAAAAAATGGTGCAATCCTAATGGTTGGTTAGATAGGGAAAAATGATCTGACACTCAAAGGTAATTACCAAATGGAGCTATTTAGGAGAAATCCTACTTGTCAACAATTTCTTGGCCACCAGTAACATAATTTGAAAGTTGTCATAACTATCAGCCTCAGTTTACCCAATAACCGCTCCCCATGGGCTATATAAAATACCATTTAGACCATTCTGTTTTTTTCACTTGGATATATATATATATATATATATATATATATATATATATATATATATATATATATATTTAGATATATATATAAAAAATATATATATATATATATATATATATATATACATATATATATCTATATATATATATATATATATATATATATATATATATATATATATATATATATATGGATCCCTATCAGTTGATCGAGTTTTCAGAAACTCAAAATTCATATGGTCAAGACCATATGATTGAGTTTTTGAAAATTCGAAGCTTTGAATGGAGATCACAATACAGTGTGGATTGGGAAATTTACCCATTTCCCTATTGTAGTGTGATCTCAGATTTGGTATTTATAATTTGCAGGGGATATGGAAGGGGCAAGGGAGCTTGCCCCCCTGAAAAAATGTAAACAAGGCAGATTTTTGTGTTTTTTTGTGTTTTTTTTTTGCTTTTGATGTTCTAGTTTTTGAAAACTCGATCATATGGTCTGAAAAGTCGATCATCTGACATAGACCTACACATACATACATGTATATATATATATATATATATATATATATATATATATATATATATATATATCTGTGGATCTACCTGAAAGACTGAAATCCCACATTACTGAATCCCACATGACCGAGATGACATAGACGAAACCTCACCTAAACACTCACAACAACAGAATTTTACTGTAGGAAAAGAACCACTTGGCCACATGGTGAACTTTGCTCTTTTCCCCACTGCAGTGCAATTTCAGAGTTGGTATATTTATTTAGTAGGGTGTGGGGGTGTGAAGCTCCCCTCATCAGTTGGTTTGATTTGCTTCAGTTTGTGTTTTTTTGTGGTGACAGACAAGTGGTTAGTTTATGGACATTCCTTATTGGTGCTCCGGGTGTCCCTTTATGTGTGATTTCAGCTTTGTCATTTCGGTCATGTTGGATACGGTAATAATGGATTTTGTCTTTTCAAGTAGACCCATGTGTGTGTGTATGTGTGTGTGTGTGTGTGTGTGTGTGTGTGTGTGTGTGTGTGTGTGTGTGTGTGTGTGTGTGTACATACATATATATATATATATATATATATATATATATATATATATATATATATCTCCAATATGGACTTATCTTCTGACCAGATGTGTCTTATTTTTGTGACGGAGTAGCATGAGAGACTCCACAATCTCTTCATTGATATATTTCTGGCTGACTGTACAGACCAGCCTTACTACAAGTATATAGAGTGAGCTTTGTTTCCCATTGCAGTGTCTCAGTGTCAGGGAGATATCTTCATTTTTGTTTTTCCTCAGGTACTAAAACTTCCACTTCCTGGGTATAGTCATTAGATTCTTTTACAATCTGACCTTCAGTTGGTTCAAGAGCTAAAGCTGCCTTCACTCAGAGTTTTACAGTATAAACTGATCCTGTGCCATAACTTCCCACCCTTGACATTGGCAATAAGCCTGATCCCATTGTAGGTTTCCTTATGTTCTCCTCACAGCTAGCTAGAAACACATCTACAACATATTTTAAAAATGTTTCCTTTTGATGTTGACTCTCCTGCCTAGGATCTCATATTCTTAAATTAAGTAGTCAGTAATCACAGTGTGTTTCTTTCTAGAAATTATAGTGTTTCCATGATACAATCTAAACTTTTTTATTTACACATTTGTTAACTACCAACAATTTTCATGGTAATATAATAACTCACTTTGTAGAAAAGACTGTTTTACAATGAATTGCAATTTATGTTGCTACGTTATTAGATAAACATTGAGGTTGCAGTGAATGATCCTTGCATATCTCTACTCTCAAGTCTTAACATTTGCATCTGTTTAATTAATTAAAATACAAGATGGTGAGTTTATTGAAAATGGTGTAGTATAGTTAATACTCAAAATTAAATAATGAAGAGGCACGACGTACCATCAAAAACAGCTTTATTGAAGTAAATCTAATAGTGAAGTCACATGCTCTACAGACTCTTGTAACTCCCATCAAAAGTCTCTGCTACAGTATCTTTACTATAAATACATATGAAAATATATAAAGCACCTTTTGAGATGAATAGTATTTTTTATGTACACTTCTGATTTAATGGAGCATTTCTATTTCTTATGCATAATATAGTATTAATTTTGTTAGGTACTCCTTACAGTGCTGTATAGATGGAAGCAAGAATTGTTATATAATTTAATTGTAATTTTTTTTCATTAAATTTGGTGCCATTATTTTAAAATTTCAAAATGTTTTAAGAACTTTTAATTCAGAAGCAATGAATCTTATACCTAAAAATGCATATGTGTTTTCATAGTCGCTTGACAGAATCAGATGTATTTAACACTGCATAGTAACTGGTACGTGATAAGGCAGATAATTTGATTTTATGTAGAATACTAAAATACCAATGTAAATATAGCAGATTATGGTATAGCTTGCCGTTGAAAAGATGTTTTATTAGTTAAAATGCTGTTCTTTTGGCTTTGTGTTGGCGAAGTTTCTACTGCATGGTCTATATAAGTAAGAGTTGCCCTTGAAAGGAGACTATGAAAACAGATGTGTAAGCATATAATAACTGACAGATACAATAACTAGCTACTTGCAAAATATACATATTTTAGTAAGTTTTATTTTCACACAGGAGTTTTATTGTTTTTACCTGGTATCTTCATGTTAGCTAATCTACTTTAAAGGTAATAATGAATATAAAGGTAATAATAAATATAAATCCTTAAACAAGGAAGTTTTCAGTTTTTCATTAACAGCATAGTCCTGAGAGCATTTTAATATACAGGTTTGTACTTCATGCCGCTGATTAGCTTATAACAAATAAGTTGATACAGGTTCATAGGATTTAATAATGTGTGTCATAGAATAATTTATACCATACAATAGCTAGCAAGTAGTTTATACCAGTAAGTTGTTTTAAGAAGATTTAACCCATCACATATAATGTATATTAATGTGACTTTGAAGTGAGCACTTCACAATGGGTACTTGTACAATTCTCCATTACATTGTGAATTAAAATAGTCAGTAAAATATGTAAGGTGGGTTTTATTGAGGTAGTTAAAAACCACTGTTGTAATACTTTGAGTACTGGCACTGTATAGTCATGTGTAACTGTAGTGAAAGACTGTTTTGATACATATACATATATAAATTGCATTAAATAAGATGTCAAATTTATTTATCTATATGGGTTGTTACAATGGGATCTGTGACCACTCTGGCCTTGATTGTAGAGTTTATGTTGATTTAATCTTGTTCGTCATGATAAACATATCATTGACACACTCCCTCCACCATATTATTGGTTCATTTCTAATTAAGCTGACCCTGGAATATATTTTGTGTTCTCTCAGATGGAATAAGGGGGCACAGACTAGGTCAATATCAGTTCACCAAAACAGCTGAAGTTCAAACACCATGAAAAATTATATGGTGCTGCTTACTGTGATGGATTTGAAGTCTTCTTAAGACACTCAGTCTTGCTGGCTGGATTCTGCTAAAATCAAAGTCGGGTTATATTTGCATTCACAGTCTGTTGCATACAGAAACTTGCAGAATATACACTGATGAGAGAATATACTTTGCAGCATCAACTTAGAGCAGTAACAAATAACTTTTTATAATAAATCAAATGGACTAATGTTGCAGCTTAAAGTACTGTTCCACTTTACTTCTCATATAGTCAGATGATGTGAGAGATATAACATTTACCTCGAGACAAATGTGCCTCTACAAATACCCCCAACATAACTGTATTCATACAGATCTTTATATACAATTTTAGTCATGCACATACATATACATTTCCTCTTGGTATTCTATTTTGGAGAATTGCTCATCCTGTAGAAACAATACTGATTGTTGCAGATGCTGATGCAAACTGCTGACTTAATAATATTATTTTTCAGCTTTTCTGACAGTGTGAACATCCTGTTTGTTGTCTTTTGTATAAGAACATCTGTTCTTGTGCCAAGGAAACAGATCATAACAGTGTCATAAACATGTTCTGTTGTTTAAGGAAACATTGTGTCCATTATTTTTATATGCAGAAACATGTCCTGTTGTTTAAGGAAATATATTGTATCCATTATTCTTATATGCAGAAAAACATGTTTTTAAGGAAACAGATTGTCACAGTCTTCCTTAAAAGCAGATTTTGCATTTTTGCTCTTGCATACATCCTGTTTGTAAGGAAATAATGTCCATTCAGCAGATTCCTTATTTTCCAAGCCACGGTCATTTGGTATGGATGCTGATCACATATTGCTAAACTCTATTTCTACATTTAAGCAAGCTTTATCTTATACCTTATTTATGTTGCATATTTGTAGCAAAGTTACTTTCAACCTTAGTATATTGTTGAGCACAGTCTAACAATTCCCTCTTTTTTATTTTTAACTAGGGAAATAAATGCAGCATTAGTTGATAATACTTTTTCATTATGACAATTAACAACAGTAACTTGACTAACTTTTGCTAAGCAGACTTTAATACATGTAAATAATATGCAACCAAACATTACAATAACAATAAAAGAAATTAAAAATACAGTGATTTTTCCTGCCCATCCTGTAAATAGATTACTAAACCATTCACTCCAATCATCATTCCAGGTTTTTCTAGTATGTTGAGACACTTGTGCAATCACTTCTAAATGTTTTTTTATAGATTCTGTTTTGTCTGAAATAAATGTACAACATTGTTCTCCTATTAAAGCACATATACCCCCTTAGGATGCTAATATGTAATCTAATGCCATTCGATTTTGTAAAACCATAGTTCGTATTGCTGTCATTTCGACAGTAATGCCAAGGACTGCATTGAAAGTGGCATTTGCCAATACCTTAACTAGTTTAGATAGTTTTCTCAGCTCCCAGATGGCCTTTGCAGCCCCGTACCAAGGGAAAACACCTGCTCCAGAGATTACATCATCTCCTAAATCCATATCTTTTAATTTAATATGATCAAGATTTTGATGGTATATACATGATGTATCTAAGGCGTCTACTGGATTTTCTGGACTTTCAATCACAGGTAATATATCCCTTTTTTTTTTGCATTTCTAATGCTTCCTTTTGGTAACTCTTTTACATGCTGCATTGCTGGTACCACTAATCCTATATAACAGGTGCCATCTCATCCCTTTGGTAGCCATTTATAAGCATATTTACCACAGATGTAATATAACCCATCTGATAGAGCAACACCGCTATTTACCAGACTGACATTTACTTGCCCCATATTAGGAGATTTATCATGTACAACTGTAAAGTTTTTATCCGTTTAATTCGCCAACATGTAATATTGGTTTTACACTCATTTTTATCATTTTGTGAACAATGAAATACTGCTGTGTCACTTAATATTAACTGACCCTTAACTGGTATTAAAATAGGAAAACCATGAGAAAATACTCCACATACTGGTATGTGGTTGTGAAAATTTATCATTTCAATTGTTTGAATACAATTGCTATTACCCACTGGAACAGTTCCATTTTGTTGAAAACATGTGATCCCCTGCACTATTGCAGATAATTGTACTCTTGCTTTATGTAATTGTACATTTATGATGATCTCCTGTTTCATTTATTAATACCCTCCAACAACTAAGAGAATTTAGTGGAATAGGTATTAGAGGCATTACCCCTGCTATTTTTGGTATTAAACTGCATACCCAACAATTAGAAACATTCATGCTTTTTGCATACCAACATTGTCTTGCTAAAAAAGTGTTAAAAGATGGTGACCAATTTTGTTCATTTTTTCCACATTTCTTTACTCTCTCTCTTATGTAACTTTACAGTTTGATTAGCAGGTTTTAAGTATAATTTAATACTAAGCAATACAGTAATAGTTAGTATGATAGCTATTATCAATTTAAAAACATATCCTTTAAATAGAAATTCCATTGTTGAATCATTTTGCCTTTGGTCATCCGAAACTGGATTTCCAAAAGGATGCACTTTAAACCATGTCAATTTCATTATGGTTTTCTCTGTTGGAAACCTACAAGAGAATACATTTAATCAGATTTACATTGCTCACTATATTTGATCATTCTTAGTTGATCTTTATGTACCAACATTGTTCTGTTTTTCTTTTTTCCTTTGATTTTGTACACTAATGGTCCAATTTGTTCCACTACGTCAAAAGGGTCTTGCCAATTGCTAGCCCATGGTCTTTCCATTTGGAATATTTTTACCAATACTTTGATTCCACAGGGAAGGTTTTCTTCAGCTGGTAATATTGGCACCTTTTTTCATAGATGGAATGCTTGCTCCCTTGCATTATAGTCACATATACTAGTAAGTTGTTTTAGCCATTCCTGATGTTTGCTGATTTCTAGCATGGGCCTACCATTAGGTAAATCTGGGTCAAATGGTAATTGTATGGGCATTTTGCAGCCTGTCATTATTTCATACAGGGAAATACCTGTTTTGCTGTTTGGTGTTGCTCAAATACCCATTAAAATACCAGGCAGATGATGTACCCATGTATTTCCCTTTTCCAAGCATGCCTTTTTTAGACTTTCTTTTAACATCCGATTCATACGTTCTACAATGCCATTAGATTGTGGATGGAATGGTACATGAAACCTTTGCTGTATGCCTAACAAATTACACATTTGTTTAATGAGATCACTAACAAACTGTGGGACATTGTCTGACTCTATGACCCGTGGCCATCCCCAATGACAGAAAATATTTTCCATAAGGCTTCTGCTGTTGCCTTTGCTGTCGTGGTTTTGGTAGGAATTGCTTCTACCCATTTTGAAAAGACGTCCACTACTACTAGTAGATACATGTAACCTCCCTCTGTTGTTGGTAATGGACCTGCATAATCTATTTGAACTGCATACCATGGCCCATCCGCTGGCTGTACTCGATGTAACTGAGGCCTTTTGCTTTTAGCATTTACCTGCAGACAGATTAAACATTCTTCTATAATCAGTTTGCAGACCTTTTTTAAATTTGTGTTCCAATACTTTTCTTTTACAACTGCCCATAACTTATCAGTTCCTATATGGCCCAGTATTTGGTGATTTAACTTCACCAACTGGCGTGCCAACTGAAATGGTACATATGACAACTATAACCCTTTGGAGGTGGTGTATGCATAGTACTCTTTTGGTGGTATACCTGCTAATCTGCATTGATCGGTTTCTTCTTTTAAGCCCTGTTGTTTTTGTATATTTACAAGGTCTTTTTCTATTGACTCTTTATCTAACTCTTTTAAGACACTAACTTCTACACTGGCATACTCATATTCTGGAAGTTCTTCTCCATTCTGTGCTGCTTGTTTTGCCAAAGTATCAGCTAACACATTTAACCTGTAAGTTTCACTGGTTGGCTTTTGATGTGCTTTTACTTTTAAGATGCTATACTGTCCTTGTTGTTTTGACATTGTTATAACTTTATATATGTCTTTTAATACTTCAGCATGCCATAATGGTTTACCTACACTATCCATAAATCCTGGTCTTACCCAGGTTTCCATATGCAGTCTTATAGAATTTACTACGTAAGCACTATCTGAAAAAAATGTTAATAGGATTGTAATACTTTAGCACATACAGTACTGCCTCCAGTTCAGCTCTTTGAGCTGACATATGCCCTGGTAACTTGATTAGTTCAGGAGAACCCAGCTGTGGATTCTCTGTAACTATGGCAAATCCTGTCCAGTATCTGCCTTGGTCCCAATATCGTGCTCCATCCACAAAGATGGATGGCTTAAAGTGATCAAAATCAGATGCTAAAAATTGAACCTCAGGTGACATTATCTTTTCTAAACAGTTATGCTGTTTTCCTTCATACCCCATGTGGTTTGACAAATAGTATTTGTCCCCTGTCTGTATAGTAACAGTTTTCATTCCAAAAAGTGCCATCCATTTTGCAAAGACTGCCTGACTAATACTATCTGTAATTTGATTAATTTCAAAATTGTCTATCAGAGTTTTTACTGCTTGATGTGGTGTTTGTACTATAATGCTGGAAAATATGGTCAAATATTCAGTTTGTTTAATACCCCAGTAAATGGCTAATAACTGCTGTATACATGGATGGTAGCCCAGATCCACTGGAGTCATCTTCCTGCTAAAGAAAGTGACTAGTAGGGTGTGCTAGTTTTACTTTTATTTGTGAAAATACCTCCTCTTCATGAGATCCCCACTCTAAAAAGGTGGAGTTCTTTTGTTTCTGTAACATTTTGTATAGGGGAGCAGCCATGGCTGCATAATCCTCTATAAATTCCCTATTGTAATTCATGATTCCCATGAATTTATGTAAGTCTGCTATAGTCAGTGGCTTTTCCATTTGTAAAATGCCTTGTACACGTATAGGGCAAGGAAACCTTCCTGTTGGTTTTATAACAGTACCTAGAAACTTAACTTTTTGTGTCATAAACTGAATTTTTTCACTTTTAACCTTAAACCCTGCTTGCTGTAGAGTATGAAAAACTCTCTTAAGAAGCCATACATGCTCCTCTACTGTTTCTGACTGAATTAAAATATTGTCAGTGTAATGTATTACTGAATCATCCTTTTCCAAATGTTGTAGAATGGATCTTACTGTCTGATGAAAAATAACTGGACTGTTTTGAAACCCTTGTGGTAACCTTGTTATGACATATTGCTGTTTTTTAAATGTAAAGGCAAATCTTGGCCAGTCTTTTTTCCTGAGTGGTACTGCAAAAAAGCCATTTGCTAAATCTATTACTGTAAACCACTTACTTTGTGGCTTAATATGTGCAGTCAGCTCTGGGACTCCTGGAATCAAATGTGCTCTAGAAGTAGTATATTGTTTAACCTTCCATAAATCAATAACAAGACGATAACTACCATCTTTTTTCTTAACTGGCCAGATTGGTGAATTTGTAGGACTGTTGCCCTTTTGTATAATCCCTTCTTTTTCCCATTCTGCAATACATTTTTCCATATGTTCTTCTGCTTCCCTAGGAATAGGATATTGTTTTTGAAAAGGTGGTATATAGTCCTGATCACTTCTTACCCCTACTGGGTTTTTTAGTTTCCCACAATCACTGGGACCCTTGGACCACAGATTTGTGAATTGCTGTTGTAAATGCTTCCATACATCCTCACTGTCTGTATTTACATAGCCTGTAGGATTTTCCGGTTTGTCAGGTAGAGAGATTGCATAGCAACCTGTATTTTGCTCTTCTTCTCTTTGTTGTTTGTCTCCCATCCACAGAATTTCATTAGGTAAATCAATTACTATGCCTAAAGGCCCTAGAATGTCCATACCAATAATGGTATTTGTGCAAGATGGAGGCATTAAAAATGCACCCTTCCATATCTGTCCCTCATGACCAAATTTTATGTCCACATTTTACTACTCACTGCATAGCATCCTGTGCCATTAAATGCTAAAATGCAAACCTTTTTTATAGGATTTGCTGGTAACTGTCGGTTTGTAACAGATACTGCTGCTCCTGTGTCTTTTAAGACATTTTTCCACAGTGACCCCTCTACCCAAATATCAATCAGTGGTCGTCCATCTCGACCCTTTTTAAAGGTAGTTAGGAAAGATACCAGAGTAGTGGGGACATATCCCTATTGTAAGGAAATCCACTCATCCTCTCCTTTATTATCAAATGCAATATGACACACCTCATGTTTTTGCTTGTCATCTTCCTCTGTCTGAATGATCTACATATTTTCAACTTTAGTGTATTGTTGAGCACACTCTAACACACCATATGTTCGAACTTCTAACCACGAAGTACAAAAACATCGAAGTCTTAGAACAGTGATTTTTTTTCCCAGGGAAAAAAATGCTGTTCCAAGAAACACACACACAACACAAGCACACCAAAAAACAGCAATCCACACACAAACACTTAAAATCCTACATCTAACCCTACACTAAACTGTACATAAACTACTATCAATCCACTTACCTTAACCCAAATCCTAACCCTAAGGTCCGTCACTATCGCACACTCACCTGACGCGCGCCCTAACCCTAACTCACCATTCCTGCCCTAACCTTAAAGTCTGTCACTATCACACACCCACCTCACCCATGCCCTAACCCTGATTCACCTAACCCACGCCCTAACCCTAACGTCCACACAATTGCAAACTTACCTGAACCCGACCCGTAACTTCCCACCACAATCCCGATAATCATGAAGCCACAGAAACAGCCCACCAAATTCTTTCCTTGGGAAAGTATTCGGTGTTCCACGGCTTTGCGATAATCAGTGTTCGAACTTCACAGTTTGAACATCTGGTGTTCGATCGTCAGCCATTTTGACGGACTGATATAGACCCACACAGACCAAACGTAGTGGTGCTTTGTGGATACAGAGCCAGTGGATCTACAAGATGCTTTATCTACTACTGAATGTGAAAATGTGACAAGATTTTGATGTAAGATATTGTTTTACATACATATGTAGAAACACAAATGCAAACAAACAACTTGGTTTACATATTGCATTTAACTGTAATAGTTCTTAATTCCCCCCCTTTTTTCTTTGCCTTTAGGGAAATACATATTTATTGATGCTTAATAAGTAAACAAAAATGGCAGTGAATTATATCATTAACATTGAACTAATTATAAGGTTTTGTTACTATATTACAGCTAGGTATTTATGTGTCTTGTTTAATACTGTTTATGAAACACACTCACCAAAAGTAGATATTTATTCAATATTCATTATATTAATTATTATTTCAAAGATAATCAGGTGTTGGAAAGGGGTAAGATGCTGATTTTAGTTTGTGACAGCTTTTATTCTTATTTATGTTAAAGTTGGTATGTATTAATTTGCAATGGTTTACATATTTCTAAAATATGGGAAATGCTAATTAGTAGGATATTTAACATTCTAGATGGTAGACAGTAAGTACTAGCAATTTAGTGTACATTTTAATTATTTTGGTTAATCTCTGGATATAGCCTGACTATTTAATATATTTTTAATTTTCATCTTGCATTCCCAAGTTATAACCCAAATACTGGTTCTTTGACTTCTATGTTTTGCTATAGAATGTAATACTTTACTAACTATACATAACTTCTCATATAGTTTTATCTATTTAAAATGTGATTCAATTATTAACATTTTATAGTCTTTCATAAATGTCTTTGTTCATAGTAATAAATTTATCTTTTGCCTTTGTCCAATAGGGCTATGAGGGAATGTGGTAAAGTATGATGACATCAAAAAACTGATTAGATTTTGCTTTAGGCTGGCTAACTACTGTGGTATATATTTTGTATTGTTCTTTGTGAGCTTTTGTTTAATCATTTCATGGTTTGCACCTTATCATATTAATGTAATATCTTAACTACTTTACTGGTCTCCCTCATCTGTTTATAAATGAGTGTGTATATACTTTATGTGTATATTTATACTTTCAACATTTTACAAATCATTGCTTTGGATTTGTTCACCTCAACTAGGTAGTGAGTCTCGTTAGTAATTAGTGACTTTTAATAGTGTTAAATAATATAACTCTTAATATAAAATTGCTAGTATGTACTAACTACCATCTAGATTAGAACATTATGTTGATTATCTGCTGCAATCACTTATATATTGTTTCCTTTATCTTAATGTATATAAATCATTAACAGTTGTCACTCACATATATGGGGATACATAATATTGTTCTTCTCTCCTTTCCAAATACTTTTGAATATGTTTTGATCCTTACATTATGCTTCATATGAATATTTTTTTTAAATACATATTTTATCAATATGGATAGTAATATGGTATTGAAAATACATGATTTTAATAATTGTAATAGTGATGGGTTACTATATTTTTATAATTATACTGTTGATAGTTGTATCTTTCATTCAGGGCAGTAGCTGAAGATAGAGTATTTGGAGTGTGAGATGTGGATAGCGGGTGGTTTGATTAATAATTTAATCAAACCAGGAACATATTGTTCCATGTGTGTCTTTGTATATAGCATTTTGTTTCAAAAATTAAAAGTTAAGTTGTTTGTTTCATCCATAATAAAATATTCTAAAATGTATTACAAGTCACTGAATAAAAAGTCATATTGCAGGTGTTCTAAATATACTCTACTCACACATTAGTATATAAGTGTCTATCACTCAATGTTAATGGCATTAACAGTAATACAAAAAGAGCCAGTTTACTTAAGTTTATCAAAATGCATAAAGCACATACAATCTTTTTGTAAGAGACTCACCTGCTAAAAAAAAGATTTAGATAAGCTGTCCTTTAATGGTTATTCAAATCTAGCTGGCTCTTGTTACAAAAATAAAAGGAGAGGTACTCTTATATTGTGGAAAAATTCTCACACTGTGTCTACAATTCTTAGTATTTTTTCTGATAGAGATGGAATGTTGTATTTGTCAGTATTAGAATTTAATAAGAAATGTTATACACTAATTAATTCATATTGGATACCTGGATTGGGAACTAGATTAGTTTACAAATACTTGGATGCCATAGCCTTACATGTCATTGGTGAAATCATTTTGGCCGGGGACTTTAATTGTCTGTTATCACACAGAGATACCTCCAGAGCCAACATAAGAGCACAATCCAAAAAAATTAATAATTTTTTACTTCAGTGAATCTAAGAGATATTTATGATCTAAAATGGCAAGTTCCCTTAACTATACTCATTATTCCTTTAGATTCAGACCCCAAACAAACATAGATAAGATTTTCATCTGGAATAATCTTTATTCCAAACTGCATGAAGTCTTAATAACATCATGTCCACTTTCTGACCATAATGCCTTAACTTTTAATTTCAGTGTAAGAAATGATTATTTAATCTTTTGGCAAAGAATTCCGGCTTATATATTAAATATTAAAGGTTTTAAAGAGGATGTTTTAAATGAACTAAATACATTTTTGGAGTTTAACAATAATGGAGAGGTAGCAGACAATATACTATGGGTGCTTTAAAGGCATTCCTGTATGGTAGAATACAGAACTGGTTTCTTCTAAAAAGAAAAGAATGGGATAGAGAATTATTAGAACTGATAAATTAAAATCAAACTTAAAGCCTAATGATAGCACTGCACACATAGAATTGTCAACTTTAAACCAAAAATACTTAGAAATATTAAATCACAAAGTTTCAATTAATCTGGAAAGACTTAAGCTAAAGTCCTACCCCGTCAGCCCTAAACATTTGCATATGTTGTCTCTTAGATCTAAACAAATTAATAACGTAAATAGTATTAATGAAATTAAATGTATGGTTAATAGTTCCACAAAAAAAATTATTTGAAAAGTATATTGGAAGTATTTAGATTACATTATAAATCAATTAACAATAACAATCTTTCTTTAGAAAATGACACTATAATTGATAAATTTCTCCAAAGCAACATAAAAAAAAATAAAACAACAACTAAGATACTAGATAAACCAATATCATTATTGGAATTGAAAGACTAAATTAAACACTTAAAAATAACAAAGCACCAGGTCTATGTGGTATAATTTCAGAAATGTATTAAATATTCCCCAGATTCTACATTAAAAATACTGCCAAATGAATTTTCTATGATTAAAAATGAGTTGAATGTATCCACTTCTTGGAAATATTCTTTAATTTGTCCTATTTTAAAACAAGGCAACACTCCTCAATTATGTTCCTTCTATCATCCTATTTCTTTGTTAAATATTGATTACATTTTTATGTCATATTAGCTAAATGATTGAATAATATAATGCCTAATTTAATAGATTATGATCAAACAGGATTCATACTGCATAGGAAAGTTCAAGACAGCATGATTAAATTATTATCCCTGACTTAT
Source organism: Protopterus annectens (assembly GCF_019279795.1). Lineage (NCBI taxonomy): Eukaryota > Metazoa > Chordata > Ceratodontiformes > Protopteridae > Protopterus > Protopterus annectens. The sequence continues at coordinate 351,314,853 of NC_056750.1, forward strand.
TTGCAATATCAGTCAGGGATAATAATTTATTCATACTACATATAAAAGTTCAAGACAGCATGATTAAACTATTATCCCTGACTGATATTGCAAATAAGACTAAAAAACAACTCACAATTATTAGCTTAGATATTGATAAAGCTTTTGACTCTATTATCTGGTCATATTTATACTAAATCCTTAATGGATATATTTTTTCTTTAGAATTTATTAATTAAATATTGAAGTTATACAATAATTCACACACCTCTATCAAAATAGGGTCATGTTTATTGTCATCATTTAAAATATTAAAAGGCACAAAACAAGGCTGCCTGCTGTCACCCTTATTGTTTACTTTATCAATTGAACCTTTCACTGCTTATATAAGAAATTATACTAACATAAAAGGATTTTCTTTAAATGATGATTATTGTTCAAAAATTCAACTGTTTGTAGATGATATTCTTTTAACAAGTGAAGATATAGATTCTTCTTTACATTATATCACTGAATCGATCAATTTAAAAAAAATCAGGCCTACGTTTTAATCAATGGAAAACGGAAACATTATTAATTAATAAGAAAATTAATGCATATTTGCAAGATCATAAAAACTTTAATTGGGAAAATAAATCAATACAATATTTGGGTATTAGTATAAACCCATTTGGAAATATAGAGTACTTTCAAATTATACAACTCTAATAAACACAATTACTAAGTTAACTAATAATTGGAATAAAATGTTTTTTACCATGGAGGATAGACTCGCATTGATAAAATTGTTATTTTACCCCAAATTTTATTTTATATGCAATCCCTAATTTTAATTCCACCATAAATATTCTTCAAACAAATAAATACTATATTACTTAAGTTTCTTTGATTCCCTCAAAAACTGAGGATAGCTTATAATTGGCATATAAGAAGTTAGGATAATAACAGAATTTGCTTTCCTAACATTGAACTTTATTCAAAATCTATTATTATTAACATAGCATTACATTGGCTAAGCACTACTTACAATTCAATTTGAGAACATTTACATGACATTAATATAATATCTAACAGAAGTTATAAAATACAAATATGCTCCTCTTTGGAGATCAGTAAAGTATATTGGGTCCTATGTGATTACTGTTTATACAATAAGAAACTTAATCATTTCACTTATGGTATGAATTAAATCATTAGTACCTTTAAAAGTATAATAGAATGCAATTACATTGTTAAACAGTTATTATTTCTTGTGTTTCCCATTGCTTACACTCCAGATTATTTAGTGTCCTTTAATCTGAATAAAATGTTAAATTTTAAAGATAGTAACCTAAAACTTTGGTATCAATTTCTAGATAATAAGATATATTCAGCCAATTTTCTTTTAGCCAGATATAATATTACACAATATAATTGGTTATCCTTACAAACATTAAGACAGCTCATTGATAATAAAGTGAAAATGTTACTTAATTTAGAAACAGATCCTCTGCCAAAAGTGTTACAACTTTTTATGTGTATTAACTCGATAGACATTAAATATAAATTGTGCATTTCATCTATACATAGAATCTTACATGATGAATGTTTGCCATTTGACTTAGCCTTTTGGGATTATTCTACAAAAGTTAATAAGGAATCTTATTAGTGGATAATAAAAAATGTTTATTAAAAGCTGTGAATTGCACTGCATCTACTTTTTATTGGAAATTGTTCACTTGGAAATTTCTACTTAGAAGGTTGTTTTACTCCCTATAAAATTGCTATTATTTATAAAAGTGAAGAAATAAAATGTTGGAAATGTGGTGAAATTTTAGAAGCTAATTGGGTTCATATGTTTATTGAGTATAGAGTTGTTTTACAATTTTGGAATGATTTTAGATACTTTGTTATGGCTCTGTTGACAGATAATTGTCACATTACAGATTCCTTGCTGTTATTTAATGTTCCTATTCCAAATGTGATTCCAAAACCACAAATACCCCCCTTTGGTCACCTTTGGCCATTGCCAGAAAAGTAATCACAATGAACTGGAAAAATGAACACGATCTCCTATGTACTGATTTTATAAGTCTAAGTGTGTATGTAATAAAGAAATGCAAACTATTCTTGCTAGAACATCTAATATAACTCACAACAGATTAGCCTGATAGAAACTTCAAGTTTTATTGGACAAATATTAATGGTTTTATATAATTCATACTGATTTTTGTTATGAATGATTGTATATAGCTCGCTATAGTTTATTATTCTGTTTCTTCATGTATTGATTGTTTGAATGTTACTTTTTGGATGTAAAATCAAATAAAAAGTTGTTGAACAAAGAAGAAGACAAAGTTTTTAGTTATGTATGAAGGGAGTAAATTAGGACAAGTAATGGACAGGAGAAGGGAATTAACATTGTGAACAAAAACTGGGTAACTGGATAAACAACTAAACCTTGAAAAATGAAGAAAGTCCACAGGAACATCCAGAAAACATAATTTATTAAAACAAATAATAAAACAAAGTGCTTTTTGTTTAGTACAATGTCTAAACTTCCTCAGATTAAAAATGCCAACACTCACAGCTTGTTAAATAATCTTAATTAATCATGTGACTTAATACCTTTTAACTCTTTGTGTTGTGGATTAACATTGTCGTAGATAGAACAGAGGTTTGTACTTGCTAATTGTGTCATCCAAATTTTTCATAATGTATCCTTTTATATCTAAAATAAGTAGTTTTTTAAGCACTTAAGAAAAGTGCTGTCTAAGGTATGGTACATTATATGCATATTTGATGCTCTTACAATGGTGGCAAGTATAATATAGACACGGATAGACAGACAGATAGATAGATAGATAGATAGATAGATAGATAGATAGATAGATAGATAGATAGATACAGACAGACAGACAGGTGTGTGTGTGTGTGTGTGTGTGTGTGTGTGTGTGTGTGTGTGTGTGTGTGTGTGTGTGTGTGTCTGTGTGTGTGTGTGTGTGTGTGTGTGTGTGTGTGTGTGTGTGTGTGTGTGTGTGTGCGTGGTGTGTAGATAATTGTGTGTTGAACATAGCCTATGTTAGACTTGCATTCTGTTTTCATAATGCATGTTGTATAAACATGAAGTAACACAATTAATAAAAAAATAATGATAAAGTAAGTATTCTAATTTTATAACTATAGATTTAGACAAAAGTCAATATTTTACATTGTCTGTGTTTCAAAGGCATATATCCTTTGCAAATATCATTAACACAAAGCTGATTTCTACCCTTATTCCTGACCTTCATGCTAGTCTTTCTGACAGTGCAATATCAATACAAATATTTGAAAAATATGACATGCTTTGTACGCTGATGGTCCAAAGTTTTATATTTTTATTTTTGTTCCTGCATTTAACATCTCTTTTAAAGCAGGCTGTATATTTTCGCCATGCATTTTGAATGATGAATGAAACTTACACAGGCTACACTTAGTAAGGGAGATATTAGCAGAATAATAAATATGCAGATGTCTACACGTGTTACTAAGAACTGTGAATAGATTCAACTACCTGTGACAGGAAATCAAATATCCTATTCAAATTTCTTTCACATGTATTCATCTAAAACAAATATGAAAAATATAACAGTTTTTATATTTTTCTAAATTCATTTCTACTGCCTGACAATCCATGTACATGTCTAATTGTTTTTACTCAGTTTGAACACAAACTGTCAAAGAACTTTGGAATTGTTTGATTCTCCAGGGGATCCATTAACAAAGCACAGCAATCATTACAGCTCAAACTTAAAAGGCCATGATTACACAATGAGATATTTTGTGATTCAGAGGCATGTTAGCCACAATGATGAAAGACCACATTATTGGCTAATTTGCATGTCTCTGATTCACAGTTAACTACCCTAAAAGCAGCTCAACATTTCCTACAATAGTTAACTGTAGTGACCACATCATGTAGATGAAGACATCCCTCCCACCTCAGGAGCTGTTCTACACAAAAACGTGTACATTTAAACACACACACATACATACAGATACACCACACACATGCGCAACAGACCCCCATACCTGATCCTGAGTTGTCTGTACATCCCTGATGCCCCCTTTCCTTATCCTAGATCATCACAGAAATTTGCAGTCCCACACTACATGTCTCCATGCCCCCCTACTGATACCCATACATCAAGGCACAAGATAATACCCATACATCAAGGCACAAGATAATTATCCGTGGAATTTAGTGTTCCCCCACCCCTGATCCCTGTAGTGGTTTATTTGTCATTAAGGCAAAAAATTTAGTATCCTGAGTGTCTAGTAGTCCCCCTCTACCTGATCTCCATAGCAGTTTAAGTGGCCATTAAGGCACAAGAGTAGCATCCCTAGTGTCTAGTGTCCCCTCAGCCCACCCAGTCAATCCCCATATTGGTTTATGTGATGTTAAGGAATAAGTCTTCTGATGTAATCATTGGTGGCTAGTGTTCCCTCCATCCCTATAGTACATTAATCCCTTGGGGGATAGTTGTCCCCTACCCAAATTTGTACACTAATAGTCAAGAAGTGTGTAGAAGTATGACAACCAATGAAACCCACACTCATGCACACACACATTCAAACACAAACACACACAGCCTCCTACCCACATAATTGCACTCATACACTCATCCATTCTTGAATTTATACACACACACACACACACACACACACACACACACACACACACACACACACACACACACACTCATACATACAGCCTTTATATAGACTCAGTCACACACCTCCAGACTCTACATTACTACTAAAAATTCCCAGTACAGTGGCTGAACACAGCCTTTTGGCTGTGCTCACCATAGAGGTGTGGGAGGAGCAGCCATGCTAATCCACATGAGCAAGTGAGTTTATGAATCTCTCGTTGTGTAGATCCGTTCCTGAAGGAGGTTCCAGGGGACAAAATACATAGTGATTAGGACTTGCCTCATTTGCATGGAGCAAGGCCATGGAGACAACCCAATACAGTATTGCACATCTTCATGCTACAACACTGTGTTTGGGCTGTTTCTGAATTCTGAGAGCTTACTGTGAAATGTACATGAGTTGTACACCTTGCAGCAGCCTTTATGAACTCACACCATATGTGTATGTCTATGCAAGTGTGTGTGTGTGTGTGTGTGTGTGTGTGTGTGTGTGTGTGTGTGTGTGTGTGTGTGTGTGTGTGTGTGTGTGTGTGTGTGTGTGTGTGTGTGTGTGTGTGTTTATATTTTCACACGTGCACACATGCACACACACACACACACACACACGCGTGCGCGCACACATACACACACAAGCTCTGACATGCAGACACATTAAAGAGTAACTTAAACAGCAAAATAAGATTAAATAATTAAATAAATTTTAAAGATACATCAAAATTTTACTAGAAAATAGCGACTTCTTAAATAGAGCATACTATGCTAAGTAAAAGTGTCCACCTTAACTGGGACTTCTAAAGGAAAAATAAAAAAATAAATAACTGTAAATGAATAAAACATATATAACACCTCAGTAAGATAATTTCTGCAGTAAGGACTATCTAAATGAATACAAATACTAAACAAATGACAAGTATAATTAGTGATGATTTAAAAAAAATAGAAACTGGTACTGCAAAATGTATGACAATGTGTTTATGTATGAATATCCATTAAGTTGGGAACTAGAGGTATTTTTCTTATTAAGGTTGCAATATATTTTATAGAACAGTGCTAAGTGAAACATCCTTGCTAGTCATGTCTGCTGTTTGGCATCTCGTCACCTTGCTATGCTTGTACTTCATAGAAACTGTAGTTTCCTTATAACTTTAGTGTTCTACTTCTGTTTACTTAATAAAATGCAAAGGAATATTGAACACGTTTGTGGCTGAATGCTACTCATGCAGGGCGAATATCAAAAGATATTAAAGCTACTATTTTCATCTTACACCTCCATTCTACACATCTGACTGTAAACCTAGAACAAGGTTGCTCCATGCAGAACAGGTAACATCTCCTGATGGTGGTAATAGCTGTGTGAGTCAGTCAGAGTGCTTGCTTATGACTGACCCACTATAGGAACAGGATGCTTTTGCAAATAAAATCTGTGTAACAAAGATAGAGCACTGTTGCTTTATTAAAGTTATCCTTAACCTACAATAGGGATTTGTTTCCTGTAAGAGTGTACGTATCCTACACCAGTGATGTGCATAGCAGCCAGACATTTTTATGTGATGGGGAAGATGACTCTAAAGGCAACTATTGGTAGAGCAGCAAGCTGTGCATTTTTGAATTAATGTCTTTATTGTTTCTTGATATGCAAACAAAATTCTTCTCCACATATTACTATGGCTTCCGAAGTTATGAATACAGTTTCATTGTATTGCAATATCTTTGGTGTGTATAAAAGAACAGAATTATCACTTAAAATCTGCATGCTTTCAGAAGGTACCCGAGTGAGTGATTTGTACCTATTGATCTTTATATAGCCTTTGGCTGATTGAGATCTTGCACTGTTGAATACCTCTCGGGTTTAATGAGTTAATAATTATACAGTTTTATGGTCACTTAAATTTGTTATTCATAATTCAAAATCACAGAAGTCGGTCTTTATAATCTTTCATATAGGAATGTCACAACCGCAATTTCGCACTGGAATGGGAACCTAGCCCAAACCTGCTGTTTATAACTAGGAGCTATTCTGTAGCATTCCATAAAGCATTTGCAAAGGAAATTTATTCATATTTTGTTTTATTCTAAAAATTAAAATAAAACCCCTTGCCTACTCTAAGAAACCACTCTCAAAGTGAAAGAAAGAAAATTATGTTGTTGCAAAACAAAATGAACATGACCTAGCTTTTTGACAAAATAATCATGTAAAAATAGTTATGTATTCATTTATTTGACTGAGTACAGTATATATCTACAACTGAGAGCCATCTTAGGCTGTGTACAGTATGTATTTCTGACTGAGTCTAGGTAAATAGAGGATAAAGTAGGTGTGGATGGAAGCCCACAAAGAGATTCAGTAAGCAGTTAAAAATAGAATACTAAACAAGAAATTACACTATTTGTAGATGCAGTGGAAAGTAAGATGTGACATTACTTAGTATAGTAAAGCAACTTATAAATGGGAGATTAAAGAGAAGAGTAAAACTGTGAATATGGTTGAGTGGAAAGAGAAAGATATGCCGATAGATGAGAGGTAAGGTTGGGAAAGTTTGGGAAAAAAGATGTTAGGTAGTGGGAAGGATGGAAGGAATTTAGGTAGGTTCCTGATATGGACAGATCCATGAGCATAGGAGGAAAAGTTTTAGTTGCTTTGTGAACTGATTAGAGTTAGAGGTATTTCTAATGTAGGAAGGAAGTTTGTTGCAGGCTAAAGACACATTGTGGTTGTAGAGGAATTAACCTATGTTTCTGTTAGGTTTACGTATGACAAGGAGTTGTTGGTCGGAGCTTCTGAGAGGTCTGGTGGGGGGGTGTAGAATGAAACTAGTGTTGAGAAGGAGGGGCAGGCAGTAGGTTTGTATAGTATGGAGTGGGTGATTTGCAGTTGTACTATAAAAAGCTGGTGGGGGAGTTCTGGCCATTGCAGTTGCTTCCATCCAATGCAGTAATGAGATCTATAAGGTTGGTTATTTGCAAATTTGTAGATTTTATTACATGTTTGCTCTAGTTGTGAGGTTAAGGTGGATTGTAGGTTTGTAAGTATAGGAGCAGCATAGAGTAGGCCTGGCAGAAGGAATGCTCTTGCTAGGGATAGTTGAGCTTCTGGAGTAAGGAATTTTTGTTACGATACAATTGTCCTAATTTTTGGTGGTCTTCTTAATACAATGGTGAATGTAATGGTTAGGTTTAAGCTGGTCATCTATTATGGTGCCTAGGAGTTTTGTATGTATATCTGTTTTGATGGTAGTATTATCTAGTGAGGAGATGGAGAAGGAAGTTTTATGAATTGAGAGTGAATTAGATAGGAAGAGTAAGAGTTTAGCTTTCTTAGGGTTTAGGATAAGCTGGTTGTCACTAAGCCATTTTTCGATGGTGTTGAAAGTGTTTTGAGTAAGAGAAAGGAGCTGAGACATGTTATTAGAGGATGTGATGAGAGTTGAGTTGTCTGCATACTGGATAAGAGTAGAGTGGTTGCAGGCAGAATGAAGATTGTTGGTAAAGATATTAAATAGAAGGGGGCCTAGGAGAGAACCCTGGGGGACCCCTGTATTTGCAGGTAAGAAGGGGGAGCGGGAAGTGAGCCATCAGACAGATTTTAGTCTGTTTGAAAGGTAGCTGGAGAACCACTGTACAGTGGCAGGAGAGAGGTTAAGTTCAATTAGTTTTGTTAGACGTTTAGAGTGAAACACAGTATCAAAACCTTTAGATAGATTAAGGAAAAGACAGGATACAAGTGGATTATTGTCTCTGGCCTAAGAAATTGTATGAGTAAAAGATAGGAGGGCAGTAGCAGTGCTGTGGTTAGGCCAGAAACCGTGTTGAGTAGGGGTTAAGAGGTTTGCCTGTATAAGGTATTTAAGGAGTTGAGAGTGAATACACTTTTCTAGAATTTTAGAAAGAGGAGATAGCATGGCTATTGGCCGGAAGTTAAAGGAATCTGTGGAGTTACCTCCTTTGTGCAGTGGTATGGTTTAGAAGGATTTCCATATGTCAGGGACTGTGTTTTCTTGAATTGATCTATTTCTATGTATCGAGATAGGATAGGCTATGGAGTCAGCAGCAAGTTTGAGAAAGAGGGGAGGTAGTTTATCAGCAGATGGGGCACAAGGTTTAAGCTTATGGAGAAGAGATTTGACATAAGAGGTGGGCATGGGTTTAAGAGAAAAAGGGTTTTGTTTGTATTGGTAGAAGAGGGAGAAGAGTTGGGGGGATGGTGTTTTGTTCTGAATTAGTTAGTTTACAGATGGTCTCTATGAAGTAGTCATTGAGAAGGGTGGCTGTCTCCAGTGGTGAGTTGTTGGGAAAATGGTTTGGGGTAGGGGTTTGCCAGGGAGTAGGATATTATTTATGTTGGACCACAATTTTGGGGTGTTGGAGTGGTGATTGGTTTGAGCTGTATTGTAAAAGTTTTTCTTGTCTTGATAAGTGCATATTAGTGAAATTTCTGATTTCATTGCGGTTTTGTAGTAGGGTTGGGGATTTGTTTTTCTGCCAGGCTTTCCAGATACTATCCCTTTTGTGCATGAGGGAGTGAGTCTCTTTTGATAGCCAAAGTGCATGGGTGGCTTTGATTCTAATTTTTCTTTGGGGAGCAAGTGAGTCTAAGATGTTGAGAAAAGGCTGGTTAAATATCCCTATGGCTTCACAAAGGGGAAGGTAGTGAAGGAAGGACCAATTTATGGATACTAGAGTAGAATTAAAAGACTCAGTATTAAATGAAGATAGCTTATGGCAGTCTCTATAGAAGTGGGATCTAGGTATGGAGATAGAGTATATTTAGATGTGAACTGGATGGTGATCACTAAGGGAGTCAGGCAGGATGCTGGCATTGTAGTAGAGATTAGGGTCATTAGTGAGTACCCAGTCAAGAATAGTAATGGTACCGGTAGTTTTATTTGTATGAGTAGGGGATGCGATAAGTTGTTTGAATCCACAGAGATTTATACACATGTTGCGGGAGCAGACATGTGTTTTGACCAGTCTGTATTCACATCTCCCAGAATGATGGTTTAATAGGAAATGTTGTCAGTCAGCCAGGAAAGAATGTTTTCCAGGACAGGAATGTTATTACCTGGTGGGATGTAGATTGAGGCTATAGTAAACTTTTTGTGGGGAGTTTAGGTGACAATTTAATACCATCAGTTCAGTTGGGTGAAAGCTTGGTAGTGGTGTTAGTAAAGGGTAGAGATTGAGTAGATTAGAATAGAGGATTGCAACACCACCACCTTTTCTTGTCTCTCTGTCAAATTGAAAGATGTTGTAACCTGGAGAAAGTATCTCATTATTAGCTATGTGTGGTTTTAGCCAGGTTTCAGTTAATGTTAAAATATGGGGAGCATGTTGAGCTATCCAGAAGTGTAAGTCAGTGGTTTTATTGAGAGGACTTTGTATATTAATGGAGAACAGGTCAAGGGTTTTGCGAGTGATGTGATGTGGAGTAGACAGGGGATGCATGGTGAAGGTACAGGAGGGGAAGGGTGAGTGGTAGGGTTGGATGAAGGGAGTGAGGTTCCTGGGTTGGGGTGAATGTCACCTGCTAGGAGGAGAGTTATCGTAAAGTGTGTAGGAAGGTGACAGTGAAATTGGTACGGGCTAAACAGTAGGAGTTTTAATTTGTCATAGGTGTGGATAGGAGAAAGAAATTTCACCTTATAAAGATGAAAAAGGGAGGTGGTAAAGAGAGATGGGGAAATATAAAAAAGTGGGGCATATTATTGTTATTCAGGGAATAGGAAAGAGCAACGGATGCATATGAGCCATTTAGTTTGATATGGTAGGAGAAGAGTTGAGTGAGGAGAATGAGAAGAGGGATGAATAGGTAGAGGTGGACCATGTTGGACTGTAATGTATGGAGAGAGGAGTTAAGCTAATCAGCAACAGGGAAAAACTAGTTGATGTGTAGTAGAAAAGGATGGGAGTGGATGAGGGGATGGTTAAGGTTGAGTAACCTAATTGTAGGGAGATGATTGGAAGGGGCGGTTGTTGTTAATTAGGGTAGAGTATAAATCTGATGATGTCAGGGGTGTGTGGGAATGGGGGTAGGGTAGGGGAGCAGACTGAGCCCCAGCACATCAAGGGCAAATGGAGCAGGTTGAATCTGTAAATGAGTTCTCAGCAAGAGTAAAAAAAAAATCAAATAATCTGCCAAGATTTGTACAGGCTAGGAAGCAGTATTAAGGTATGTGGGAAGTGAAAAACAGTGTGTAGGTTACCAAGAGAATTTAGTAATAAACTCTGAATTATGGTGTTTTAGAGAGGGGACAGCCAGTTAATCCAGAATATAAATTCCAGATGGTGGGAAAAATATACAGAATAAAACAAGAGGGAAGGGATACCAGAGGCTTCACAGTGATGTGCAGCGAATAACCAATGGTGCCAATGGTTACAAATAAAAGGTGAACACATAGATCCAGCATAGATTAACATACATTAACTTGAATAAAAGCTTTGGTTGCTTGAGCCGAATATACAGCATATATCGAGCAGCAATGTCATTCACAAGCACAGGGGTAGTAAGGAGGCACTAATAAGATTGTACCTGTATGACCTATGAAGAGGGAGAAAGAGAGAATGGTTAAGTCAAGTGAAAAAATGCAGGAATTGTACAGAATAAGAGAAGAAAAATAAAGGTGATAAATATAAGAGAAAAAGAAAAGAACAAAAACAGGAGACTATAGCATTATAGAGAAGTCAGGGGGGTGATGGGAAACAAAGGAAGGGTTAGAAACAGCAGATATGAGTGCATAAGGTGAAATGCTGATAGAACAAAAATGAGGAAGGCAAGAGCAAGATATGTAAAGCTGTTACTTCAAATAAGTTGCAATATTCATTGTTTAGCAGTTATTTCAAAATAACATGTAATAATCATCAGTTACATAATTCTTAGCTAACTTATTATATTATGTTTAAGTGGAGCAGAAATGTAGAACCAGCAGTGTAACAGTATTAATGCAGGCTGTTCCCGCTGTTACATCCTAGGTCTAAAAGCAAGTCACATAACCTAAGAGACAGGCTGTGTCAGTAAAACTAGGGGACAAATGAAAAACAACTATATGTGCATGCAGAAATAATCAAGCAATAGCAGGATAAAAAAAATGTGGAATCAGTAAATATATGTACATAAAAGTTATAACATACATGACCAGGATGCTTTTGTTGTCTTAAGTGATTAAAATTGGTAAGCAAACTCATCACAGAGGCATCGTGCCACAGCAACACAGTGTACCTAGCATTTCACTAAAATCCACCAGGGTAACTCGGAGTGTCTGAGATGTAAACAGGCTTATCAGGCAAGCAGGCAGGTTAACTAGGAAATAAGTCAAACAGTAAATGATTGCAGAAACAAACTAAAACACAGATAAAACACAAGGAAAACTAGTATATATGACAAATCATAGGACGCAAATGAACTAGTTGTTGAACTGCAGAACGTACAGTACCTATAGAATAAAGAATTACAATACAGTAGGTATAACAAGTAAATGCTCTCACATCACCAGTAGGCACTCTGGTATCCACTGGGGGAATGAAAACTTAATGATGGTGCATGATGCTATGTCTGCCTTTTAACATCGCAAAGCATCATGGGAGACTGGGAGGAACAAGTATGGTAAATGTACACATAAGGAGATAGCAGTTGCAATGGATATAAAAACCTGGAAATGAGTTCTCAGCAAGAGCAAAAAACAATCAAATAATCTGTCAAGCTTTGTACAAGCTAGGAAGCAGTTTTAAGGTATGTGGAAGTGAAAAACATGAATCTAGCAATAAAATTGTTGAGCAGGTATAATATAATAATACGTAAAAGCACATACAAGCACATATCTCAAATACATGCAATGTAATTATATAGATGAAATATCTGCTTCTGTTGGTTTTCTTTATTAATGAGACTTAAAGCCACATGTCAGAAGCTATCTGAATATTGTTGGTAGTACATACTCAGTTTATTGTTATGCTTTTCAGTACTGTACTATGACCGTGGGAAAACTGGCATATCCTTTACCTGGCTGACTCCTTTCCTTCAGTGTGAGAAATGCATAACTACTGTATATATATATATATATATATATATATATATATATATATATATATATATATATATGTGTGTGTGTGTGTGTGTGTGTGTGTGTGTGTATGTATAAAAGAGAATTTCCATGCTACAGATTTAACTAGTTTGCTGCTAAAAATGTAAGGAGGTAACACTACTATAAATGATTGTGGTCATTTCCAGATCCAGTTTGTGGCAGTGGACAAGTAGTGTTACTACAATGTGTTTTACTACAAGTAATACATACATTGTATTCTAGGCGAGTCTTGTCAAATATCTCACACAGTATAATCAATGTTTTACATACAGCTGCTAGATATTGAGCACTTTCATCTAGTATAACTATGGAATCAAAATATTAAGGCCGTGCCAACGGTATCTGCAGTTCCAGTATCCAGATACAGACTTTGGCCACTGCAGCCCTTGACTAGCAGTAGAGTAATCTGTTTTGGGTCTTGTCAGTATACTGTACTAAATAATTTACCACTACATTAATAATTTTCATGGCTCCTGCTTTACCCTACCTTTCTCATTAATCCTGATATAAGTTATAATCCATTTATCCCTTTGTGACCTCAAAAGCTGAGTAAACAATTTGATTGCTCTAAATTTATTTTCAATAAATTAACTGTTTTAAAACATTCCTCTGGATTTACTATTCCTCCGTGCAGGACTAGATTAGTCCTGCATGGAGGTGGCTGTCTAGGAGCAGGATGGCAGCGCTTCATGCATAATAATGAGGCACGCTGCCTGAGCTCCTAGGCTGACATGAAGCATGTAAGAGTGTAGGGGGTGTGTCTCAGAGCAAAGCTCTCAGAATATACATGCCCCCGCAATGAAGAATAGTAGAAAGGGGTAATAAATGAGCGAGACTGCTCATAGGTGTCTGCATATCCCATCAACAGTCCCCCTTGTGTACAACAATAGTATACATAAATAAAATGAACAAACCCTTTATTTTTTAAAAAAATCCCATGAAAGCTAACGGTAGGTGCACGGGTGTGCCCATCACTTTGCTACGGTTAATGCAGCTTAAATGGCTGAAGAGGATAACAAGGAAGATATATGCAAATGAAGCAGCAGAGCAATAGTGTAGTGGGCAGAGCATTTGCCTTATGAGCAGGCATTCCTGGTTCGAGTCCCACTGCAGCAGATTCCATATTCCATGGCAAAACATGTTATGAGTAATATTTATGTTGCATAACCCACTAAATAACATATTTTTTGAACTGGAGTACTGTAGTAAATGCACTTGTGAGGTGTCAATGTCATAATAAATAAGGCACTAGTAAGCAGGTTTAAGCACAAATAAGCAGTAGTAAGCATATTTAAGCACTAGTAAGCAGGCTTAAGCCCATTTGCATGGTGGTAAGCAATGCCTACACTGGTTAAGCAGTTCTAAAGCTAATTCTCTGTATTCAGATGTAATGGCAGGTTAGCATTGCTTACCATTGCGCAAACCCATGCAAACCTGCTTATAAATGCCCAAAAGTGCCTTAATCACTCTGTATTCAATGACTCTTGTTCTACATATCAACAAAATAAACAGCCATGCAGGTCTCGATCCCAGGACCCTATACATCATAAACACAGTAGTTAACCACCAAACCATCACAGAAGTACAGAAGAATGAGGCATCAGCAAACAAGTCTTCACCTTTGTAAAACCAAACTGAACTTGTGAAAGGAATCAGCCATATGTTCCATAACCCACTACATAACATAAATATGTGAACTGGAGTACAGCAGTACGCCCAGAAGTGAGATGCAATTGTAATAGAGTGTTGAAGTCCACAGTAAAACACAAGGACCCCATAGAGTGTATGTACACATTAATCATGGCTACCAGGCAGATATATAAGATGTAATGAATAAGAAATCAATGCCAAAAAGGAAATATAATGCAAAGTCTAATGTAAACAATGCTAAGCATTGCACAGGCCAGCATAGGAGGTGTAAACAATGTGTACACCAGCTAACTCATTGTGCCCAGTGGTATACCCCTTTAAACAATGCCAACCTTAGGTAATCAGGTTTGCCCATAGCTTAGCCTTTTCAAAACTGGCCAATCACGGAAAAGTGCAGGAAATCGGCCCTACTTAAACTCAAGTAGCGGGAATACATCTCATAACTGGTTGTAGCTTCCCCTTGCAGGCACTAAGGCAGTAAGGGGAGAAGGTGTGTGCTTTCAGGTTCAGCGCTGGTGCATCCAGGTGTTCAAGGTCATGGCAGGAATCCTTGTCAAGGACCATGTTCAGAGACTGCTACAGGGCCAGTACCAGGGCTCCCAATATAAGGCAAAGGCCTGGGACCATCTTGCCCATTACCTCACCAGTGCCACTGGCATACCCAGAAGTGGTAAGCAGGTCAGGCACCACTATGACGACCTGAAGCAGCATAAGGGGGACCTCTTGGAGGAGTGGCTCCAAGAGGCTAGAGCAGCAGGGGATGTTCCCATCATGTGTATCACCCCAGTATGTGTGTAATAATTGCCAGCTCAGGTATATCATGGATTGGTATGGCTAAATATTCCTCTTCTGTCCTTCACAGCTGCAATGGAGCAGGCCGTGAACCAGGAGGCCCACATCATATGCCTGGCGAGGTTGCAACGTGAGGCAGGTCAGTAATACTCATTCATTTACTGTCATAGGAAATAAAACTAAAAGTAGTAGTAAATTAATTGCCTGTATAAAACCTGTATTGTTCAAGGCAAGTACTGCATACACTAGAGAATATGGCAGGAAGAGTCTCATATTGTTTGTATGTCAATAAAAGTGTAATAGCCTGACAAAACACGTCTAACTGCTGGATTGCATGTGTATATTCTGGTATCATATGGTAATGTAGATTTGCAATCATGTAATAGCACTGTTGAATTAAGCACTTTTACCTACACCGTGCACCATAAATTGAATTTGTAGGAATGCCTGTATATGACCAGTATAATCTCCAGAGGTCATTTAGTACAACTGAGAGACACATAGACAGTATACAGGGAAAAATGCAGACAATAAAAACTGAATAGCACATGCAACTGAGATGTGAGCTGTTGTTTTTTTAGCACACACAGCCATGGTTCGAATCCTGCCAGTGGTAGTAGTCTGCATACATAATCATACCCCACAACTGCACAGATTACGTCCAGAATGTCTATTAAAGTAGCCCATATCTGTTGCCAATCAACCTGTCCCCCTGGGAAATCAGTGGGATGATCCCAGACATATAGGCAGCAAACAGGAAATACAACTGATTGACACACCTCTATGAGAACAAAGTTGGCACACTAGCAACTCCCCAATATCTTATGTGTCTAAGAAGCCATTTATGTCCCATTTAAACCCCAACTTGTCAATCTGTGGTCAGAGTGTGTACAGTAACAGAGTGAGGTGTATGTGCATAATAGTAATGTGGAATCTGGTACTGTGTGTATGAACAGTCAGGTAGTGCTAATAAACATTCCTCCCACAGGTCTGTCAGATACCAACACTGTACCCAGAAATGCAAGAATGAAACCCACTACTGGTACTGTTCACAATGGTATTGTATGGCATTGCAACTGATGCAGTTGCTCTGAATAATGAGGTAGTACACATCACTGTTGCCCACACTGTCCAACTACATATAATTGTCTAGGAAATCTTTATAAGAGTGTTGTAATACAAGGTCAGAATTCAAAAGCACAGGGGATTGATTGATAAGGCAGAAAGCAGATAGGAGATATACAGCAATATCTATATAAACTGTGATGGACAGTGTTTAAGTTGTAGCAGACACAACCACGGTCTGAATCCTGGGAGTGGAATTAGGCTGCATACAGAATCATACCCAACAACTGTACAGATGAGACCAGAATGTCCAGTATATGGGCCCATATCTGCTGCCTGTCCCCCTGGTAAGTCTGTGGGATGATCCCAGATGTTTAGCCAGTAAACAGTAAATACAAGTGATTGTCAAACATCTATGAGAACACACCTGGCTCTGTAGCACCCACAGAAACTGTTAGGAGAGTAATATGTCAATTATGTCCTATATACACTCCCATGTTGTCAAGCTGTGACCAGAGTGTGCATAGTAACAGAGTGAGATGTATGGGCATAATTTTATTTATTTTATTTTCATTTGTTGACCGGGCTAGTCTGGCTGGATACATGTCCATTTTCAGCAGAGGCCCGAGGAGAAAAGCTCCACTAATAAAACTAAGTGACTAACAAATATCATGTAATAACAAGTAAATAAGAAGTAACTAATGCATGCAGGCAACTAAGGGAAAAATTGATATGTAGAATAGTAATGGGAAGGCAATTTAAACAAGAAATAAACATCAGTACAGAATCACTATAATTTAAATAACTACTATAGATAGAGTGCTAAAAAAAAGATGAAGAAGGGAGAAAAATAGGGACAAGTAGAGGGTTTGTAAAACTAATGTGTAATCCAGAACGTTATGTTGCAAAAGTCAGGTAGTGCTAACAAACATTGCTCCCACAGGTATGTCAGATACGAATACTGTGCTGAGAAATACAGACCATTAAAACCTGTACTGGTACTGTTCACTCTGGTATTTTAGGGAATTGTGAGTGTTGCAGTTTCTCTGAATAATAAAGTATCACTGGTCACTGTCACCCACACTGTGCTACAGAATATAATTGTGTAGGAAAGCATGTATATGTGTGTGTCAGGTCACAAAAGGTGGAAGAGGGCAATATTCAAGATATGTCCCGGCACACCAGCATGTGGCTCACACATGGCCAGAGTCTGTGCAGAAAGAGTTGGATAGCTATGTGCACAACATCAACCCAGAATCTGGGAGTATGTGTAAAAACAGTTAGTGTTAACAAACATTCCCTCCACAGGTATACCAGGTTAGAGGTGTATAAGAGGTGTATACTGCAGGTAAAACCAGTTCATGTGTAATGATGATGACAGCCATATCACTGTCCACACTAAGGCTATAGGGTAGTGTAGTAAGACTTGTAAGGTACCAATAACAGCACTGACTAGGACAGTAATGTGGACTACAGGAATATACTACTTGTTAATTGCCATCTTTCTCTCCTCCCCCCATCTCCAACAATAATCAACATACCCACCCCAACTGGTATGTAATGACACCTATGTTCTGATAATGTCCAATTGTTTGATAAATATTTTAAGGGTTCCCATGCATGTGCTATATTGAATTATTCCATTGGTGGCATGGTGCCATCAGTGTACCTGCATGCTGCTCTTATTACCACTGCGGTCCCATATATGCATGTGTTCTGTTTGCTATGCAACTGTTCCGTATCTGGTGTCTGGGTTAATAGGAATATCTATGCATGCTGTTATACCTAACCCTGGAATGTGTTGACAATTACTAACCCACATATGATAATGAAATCTAAACCAGTTCCACCAGACCCACCTGTCCCACCTCAGCTGGTCATGGCACCAGGCACCAGCATGTCTGGGTCCCAACCCGGGACCTCCCTGTCCATTGGTCCTGCACCACCTTTGAGTGGAACCACCTCAGGGCATGGGGCTCAACCCCCCCTGGGAGTGGGAGCAGATAGACACCTGTAACCCATTGCCAGGTCAGGGTCGTGGTGCATAGAGAGATCAACCAGCAGTTTGGTGAACTCCTATGCCAGCTTGAGGGCTACCTGTCATGATTAGAGAGTCAGCCTGACTCTGCGACTCAGCCCCCAGCACAGCCACCTTCCGGGCTGTGAAGGTGCAGTGGTGACTGCCCATGGGTAGGGACCTCAGTCCCACTCTTACCACTAGGTGGCTTGTGGGCTTCCAATTTCCCAACACCCGTCAACATCAAGGTGTTTACCCCCCACATGGGTCATATACCACCCCTGTATGCATCTTGTTTGTCTTGTCTGTTAACCTACCCAACCTACCTACCCAAATATACCTGCTACCCCTCTCCAACATCCTGCTCTCACCTGAAATAAAAAGGGCAATCTGTTCCCACAAAAAAATCTCGACCCATACGTAGCTGTCCATTTCGCACATGTGTCCACTGGACACATGTAATCTGGTCTAATTGGCATCACAATGTATTATTGTTGTCCTCACCCCCTCCCAGGGGTTTGAGTGACCAAATCTACCTCTAAATTCAGTGTATATACACAGCTGTTGCTGTAGAAGAAATGGGCAGCTATAGACTTTCCCTACACCCTTCCTGCACATCCCTGGCTATTTTCCCTACTATTTTTCACTCTTTGTGTCCCTTTTTTCACCACTTTCCTATCAACCCCTTTTTCTTTTGTTTTAAAAAAATTAGTACAGGGGTAAGCAGCAGTAAGCACTTTTAAGCAGCAGTAAGTGGGATTAAGCCTGCTTGCGTGGGGGTGCACAGATTAAGCAATTTAGAAGCTGAGTATGAAAAGCTGTAACCAGAAGTTAGCAGTGCTTACCTCCACGCAAACCCGCTTACAACTTATTTAAAGTGCCTTAATCACTCGGTATCCAACGGCCTGTGTTCTGCCCAGTAAAAAATAAATAGACTCTGCAAGGCTCAAACCCAAGACCCTGCACACCATAGACAAAGTGATTTACCACTAAGCCTTGTCAGATATACATAACTCTGATGTATCCACAAACATACCATCCAGCCCAGTCATTCAACAGTACAGAGAATGTATTCCAACATTTAGATGTATGTGTGTGTAAATATATAAATATCTAAACAGATACAACATATCTATATATGTATATATATATATATATATATATATATATATATATATATATATATATATATATATATAGATATATATATACATATATAGAAATATATATGAACATATATACATGCAAATGCCTACATATTTAAATATATATGTCTACATCTATATGTCTAAATATACAGAGCAAGTTACATATATGCAAGCAGATATATATATCTATATAAGTTTCCATTTGCCTGCAGTTCCTAAATTGTGTAGTCCTTGTTATTAATATGACTGTTGCATCACATATGTTGTTTTATCATAATGTGCACATAGCAGATACATATGGTGAGATACATGTGGGAGGGTGTACACAAATGTGACATTTACTCATGACAGGAATATGGTTGTATACATATAATAGGTCTATATATGTCTACATGTACATACACATGTATACTCATACATATGTCTGTATACACATCTGTATAGTGCTACATATATATGGCCATGTGTACAGCTCTTTGTATGTACACATATGTATATATATATATATATATATATATATATATATATATAAAAAGAATATATATATATATATATATATATATATATAGAGAGAGAGAGATATTTATATATACATATATGTATATATAGATATGTGTATATATAGATATACGTATATGTATATATAGATATATGTCTATATAGCTATATATGTATGCACATCCTATGTGTACAGATATGCCTAGTTATGTTGGTATATATGTAGATATCTATAACTATATGTGCATACATATCTATTCTGATATACCTACTACTGTCAGTATATATGTAGAGATCCATACGTATATGTGCACATGTATCACTATCTGTATATGTGTAGACATATATTGCTCTGTATATGTATATATCTGGGTGTGTATGTATATATATATATATATATATATATATATCTATATATATATATATATATATATATATATATATATATATATATATATATATGTACATGTACATACCCATCTATATATGTCGATATGTATATGTGTATATATCTATATAGATATCTGGATAATTATATATACATATATATTCACCATATGTCCAGAACATGGAGTCTACTCCTACCAAAGCCCCTATAGTCCCACTTCATAGTACAAGGGGATGGCAGGTATGTATAGCAGGCATATTAGTAGACTATTGCTACTGTAATAGGGATTGACTTCACAGACATGGTGTGTGTGGGAGGTCACTTCTGGTTTCACATGTACGCCACTGGCTACTGACAGACATCCTAAGGACATCATAGTACAGTACCGCTGCTTGCACGTAATGCTCCTGTGGACTACAGCAGAGATATCAGCCAATATATGTGGACATTCTGACACACTCTGGACAGTCCAGAGGTATACACAGAACACCTTAGTGCAAAACACGTGAACCAAGCTTGACAATGTGGATGTTAACAGTCATGTAGATGGGTATAACATGTAATGACTGGTATACATTTGCATCCATAGGTTATGCATTCACATACCTCTGTCTGTCCTGATACATACTAACCACTGGTACAGAGGTGCCATGGCAACATACTACCCACTAGATATTGACATACATCTGTACAGCATCCCACTGCTCTGTCTGACATACATGACTGTTAAGGGAGGCCCAGCAGCAGTACATCTGGCAAGTATCTGGACATGACATCTCACTGGGTAAGTACACTAAGCTGCTAGGCATGTAACAAAGCACTGTGCAGGCTACAGGCAGACTGGTTCAACACTGTCCTATATTTCCTATAGGGGAATGCACATGCACCTGCATATATAACAGGCTCTACAGGCATGTCACAGCACAGGATAAGATACACCTGTGTGAAAGTGCATAAGAACAACCAATCTGAACACAGCCACATATGGTAAGCTAGCATAATATTACAGTATATGGACTATCTGTTCAACACCATCCTCATATGTGCCACTCACACACTAACCCTACATATACTGGACCACTACACAGTCTGGTCTGATGTCTGTCTGTGGTATGGGACATGTGTGTGTATGGCCCTACAGACATGTAAGCCAATATGATAACATACATTGGACTAGCATGTAACATCAGATAGGACAGGACCAAGAACAATGACATCTACCACAGTCTGTACACAGGCCAAAGTGCATATTAACAATACACACACACTGTTGACATTCACCATAAGTACAAAGACCTCAGTACTGCACACACAACCACAAAATGTCCAGGTTATGTCATCAAATATAACCCCTACTGTACATAACATGTGTAGCAGTCTGATATCTTACTGGCTTGTTATCAGATATGATGTCACTACTTATGGTGTACAACACATATGCACCTCTTAATGCATGACATATGTACAAAGGTTGACAGAGTTGAGGCTGGAAGCACATACACAGGGCCAGTATTGACATGTTGCTATGATAACCTCAAAGATTTTCTGTTGTAACAGGGTTTGTTGCAACATATGTCCTATGAGGGATATGAAGTCAGTAACTGTCACTGATTTCGCCATCTACAGACTGCAATCCTCACACTACCTTCTGCAGTTTACAAATAGATGCTCTGTGGGTAACACATGAAATCAAAGGCACCACACACTGCCCAGTCTGCAGATGATCCTACAAATGGGGATTCCTAATAAACATAGCACTGACATGGCAGGTATTAAAACATGTAGGACAGCCATACCCACACCCCCCTGTTAAACCAACATTACTCCAAATGCAGTATAGCAGCACTTACAGTCTGTAGTCAGGTCAGACACATCCCCCTCCTGTGTGTTGCCCTGCTTCCACAGTGTATGTTGTTAGAGGTAAATCCCCAATCCATCTCAGATGCTGTTTGCCTAACAACAGATCGAGTTCCTGCTCAGAGTAAATGAAAAGGCCCAACACCAACATGATGTCCCTAGATACTGGAGTGTGTTTCAATGCAATTGGCTATGAGAATGTTACCACAGCTGTTCCACATGCAATCAGCTAGAGGAGGGCTGAATTTCATGCAGAGGCCATCAGCTTATCATGAGCATCACTTAAAATACACATGCCATTGTCTAAGCAAAGCAGGTGTGTGTCTCCACATCCACCAGAGAGGGACTGAGAGAGGCAGCAGAGGCAAAGACAATTCAGGGAGGGGTGGGAGAGTAAAACTTAAGAATGTTTGTATCACACACCTACCCGAACAGGGTATCAAACCCCTGAGGACTATGTAGCTCTATCACATTTCTAAGCAGTTATTGGTTGCACCACATAGGTTACATATTGAGGAGCCCTCAGAATGTATATGTGATGGTGAGTGACATCTGCATCAGGGATATGCTAGTTATTCGGTAGGTGTAGTAAACATGCCTGTCCACATGAACAGGTGCCAGTGTCAACACAGCCGCACTTTTACAGGGAAGCACACACACTGACACACTTGACATGGCCAGGAATACAACTCATCACTAGTGAGATTGCCACAACACATTACTGGGCAGGTATCACATGCACCACAGGGGCATACGGAGATTATATGAGCAAAGGGTATGGGGACGTGTCTGACATCAGACAGCATGCTTTGGTATGCCAATGGGGGTTGTAGTAAGGGTGAATGTGATCATAGGCATCATAAAACACACACACACACACACACACACAAGGTGCCAGTACACAAATGCATGGGTGCATTGCTTCAAGAGTGTGTAGTAGTTGGCTGTGCCAGA
The DNA here is from genome assembly GCF_019279795.1 of Protopterus annectens. Lineage (NCBI taxonomy): Eukaryota > Metazoa > Chordata > Ceratodontiformes > Protopteridae > Protopterus > Protopterus annectens. The sequence continues at coordinate 351,337,952 of NC_056750.1, forward strand.
TGGCTATACAAGGCTAGGTGATGGGTATACCTTGGCATCAGGCCACATGACAATGGTCTGCATTGTGGCCCAGGGGTGTAGTATCTGGATTTGCACACACACGTGGGTATTATATTCACCATCCAGTCACCTGGGTAACTACGGTGTGTGGCCAATGCTGTGCATTGCTTGCCATGTATGTGTTCCTTAGTCCATGACATGGACGGTGTCTGGGATGTGCACACCTCCCACATGCATGTACAGTGACATGTGGAACTGTACCTGGGGTGTCTGGCCCATGATGTGTACATAGATTATCATCACATGTGCCAGTCCTGGCCTCATGTGGTAGGAATTGGTAATGGACAGCAGGTATACCCTGCACCTACATTGATAGCATGCTAATGGCATTCCCCATTGTCAGTGGCATCTGTCCATACAGGGCATGTTTTCAGAAATGGTATGTCCTTTGTGTGTCACATCTGATGGCACCACAGGTGTTGCAGGTGTCCAGTGTGGAACATGGGGAAGGTGCACTGTCTGCATGTACATGCCTATTGGACAGATGGACAGGGTGCCATGCCCTCTGTAGCCCACTGCAATCACTCCATAGTTACTATCAGTGGGAAAAATGAAGTGCACTACCAACATAGCGGCTGTTGCCTAGGCAAGTGTGTGTGAGTATGAGACATGGGTTGAGAGTGTTGTCTGGGTAATACTAGGGTTGCTAACTTTGTTTGCCTGGCCTTGATGTCACATGTATGGATATGGATTTGCACCCCAGCCTCTCAGCTATTTCACATCTGTTATCCCTGTACAGTGGACATTGTGATATACATTAGGGCCACCATATAAGTAATTTGCAAAACCTTCTCCACACTGGGCCCAGTTGTTACACACTCACAACCACCTCCACACAGGATACAAATTACAAACACAGACACACACGCAGACACACACACACACACACACACACACACACACACACACACACCTGTCATGTCTGGGATTAAAACTCCTACCCAACTAGTGTATTACACTACAACACTACGCAGTTATAGTACATGCCACAGAGATTACTGGAGTACTCCTTCCCCAAAGGTGTATTTCACATTGGATGACATCAGAAGGATTGCCAAAGTAGGGCATTCGAATTGTAGTCAGTGTGGCTAGGCTAAAATGCATTGCTCTCTACACAGACATTGAAACACACACAAAACATCCACAATGGACATGTGTGGAAATAGAATCTCTACCAGAGTTCTATATCATACTACAGCATGAAGCTGTTATAGGATGCACCATGGGGATTACTGGAGAACCCCTTCCCCAAAGGTGTATTTCACAATGAATGACATCAGCAGGATTGCCAAAGTAGGGTGTTTGAATTGTAGTGAGTGTGGCTAGGCTACACACACACATGCACACACACACACATGCACACACACACACGCACACACACGCACACACACGCACACACACGCACACACACACACACACACACACACACACACACACACACACACACACACACACACACACTCACACACACACACACACACACACACACACACACACACACACACACACTTGCTGTGTCAGGGATTAGATGTCCTACCTAACTAGTTTATTACACTACAGCAGTACGTAGGTATAGGGCATGCCATAGAGATTACTGGGCTGCAGCTTTCCAATAGGTGTCTTTCACAGTGTATGACATCAGCAGCCTTGACAAAGCAGGGCATTTGAATTGTAGTGAGTGTGACTAGACTAAAAGGCATTGCTCTCTACACACACACACACACACACACACACACACACACACACACACACACACACACACACACACACACACAGTTACCATGTCTGGGATTAGAACTCCTACCTAACTAGTTTATCACACTACAGCAGTACACAGTTAAAGGAAGTGCTATGGAGATTACCGGCCTACACCTTTCACAAGGGTGTGTTTCAAAGTGGATGACCTCAGCAGGCTTGTCATAGTACAGCTATGGGGAGGGCAGTATGTGTGCATGGGCCATAAACCAGACATCTAGAGGTTGACACACCACATGCGGGCATATGCAGGGTATATCAACAGGTACGTGTATACAGCTGCTAGATGACTACTTCCTTGTACAGTCATGTTGCACAGCTAGCACTTGCACCGCATAGTCCGTCATGCTGACAGATACCAGTGGCTAAGGTCAAAAGTGAGTGACGTCCGAACCTCATGTGGTTGTAGCTATTTGGCTGTGTGATGGGTGGGGCAGGCCTCATAATGGCTGGCCTCTTGTGACAGTCACTCTATTCCACACATCTGTGTACATCTACGTTTGTGTTATTATAGTGTGTTGTCCTTGGATATATGCCTGTATTTCTATCCAGTGTGCATGCAAAGCATGAGTGCGGCATACTGAGGAGTGTCTGCACTAACATCTGCAAATGCCAGATATGTCTGGCCCACTGTTCTTTGCAGATATGGCCTTCATTTGTTTAAGTGTGTGAGCATGCCCATTATGACCTTTCGGTATGTTGTTATCTGACATTGCCCTCAATTCTCTAAGTTTGTGAGTATGCCCAGTATGACCTTCTGTATTGAATGTGAGGATCGATTCCAGGTAGTTTGTACTACAGTGCAGATGTTTGTGTTGTACACCTACAGGTAGCATACTGTTTCTGCAGGGTATCCATCAATCATTTGGCAATATGGGGACAAACTCTGCAGGGGATAGTGTGTACTGTAGTTGATTGTGTCTGTACTGCTTCAGCTGCATGGTACTGCTGTTAGCAGAGATATTCAGACATGTGTACTGTTAGACACAGTGATGTTTTCTGTTCTCATGTACTGTCAGATGGACATTCTTGCTCACAGTGATGACTTGTGGGACAAGGGTGACTGCAGCTGTGTCCGGTATTGTGGGCAGACACCTACGTATTCATGGTAAGTTATGCCACTCTGGAGGGGGAGCTGCAGACACTTGGTGCTGGGTTTGTGTATCCAGTTCAGCACCTTGGTACAGTGCTCGCAGAGGATCCCATACTTGTCCGCCCATCAACATGGAAGTATGGCCATATCTTGCTGTTGCAATGCCTCACAGCTGTACAGATTTGCACATGTTAGCCAGAGGCAGGAGCCATGGCGCAGGACATGTACTCTGTTATGGTGTATGGGCAGGTGTGTAGCCACCAATTTATGTGTTTTCAGCCAGGGATAGTGTACACTCAGCTTGGTGTTGGATGCTGCACATTCCATGCTGCCCATGCTCCCATACCACCCTCTGTTAGTCTAACCTCTTCCATACATTATGCATACATTCTGTGATACTTTCCCTAAGGGTATCACCACATCACAGATGTGTGTTAGTGTTGGTCCACAGTTCATGCAGTGGGACATGGTGGACATGTTACTGTGGTTTGTCCACATGGCCTTCCATATGGCTTAAATGGAGTGTGTTATGTTGTTATTTGGGTGTCCATGGCATAACATGCATTTTTAGTACATGTGAGACATGGGCCTTTGGCAGGCGCCTGTGAGGCATTAGGTGTTGATGCAGGCCAGATGTGGCAGGCCATTGCATTCTGTCAGTCCTGCAGTCCCAGACCACCATACAATATATTCCCCTGGGGTGACAGGGTAGGTGTGATAATTGTTCATGCCAATACCTTCTATTAGTCTTGATCAGGTGGTGTGGATGCTGGAAGGGTGCTATCTATAGCTAGGGACACATCTGCATGGGACACCTGCACTGCATGCTGCAGTCTTCCACTATTGCCATATACAGGTGGGGTCTTACTGTACCCATTCCCCACAGCAGGGATATTGCCGGAGAGGTGCCTGTGGGTGATGTTTGTGTGGCTGGGTACATGTGTGCTAGGGGCACTTCCATCTAACAACCAGATATGCATGGGGCATTACAGTTATGCTGGCATGTGCGGGTACATCTGCTGATTCCCAATACATCAGTCCTACCTCCTTTGTGATCTGCAGGTGTTCAGGCAGACCTCACTGGTATCCCCTACTACAGGTCCTGTTACTGTGATGCACACCTATATGTACAAATCCAAGGGTGTCACCATTTCACAGTGAAACCATATATACTGTATGTCTGGGGTACTTTCCCCTGTGTACTGCTTATATATCTAGCCCAACAGCCATGCCATGTCAGTCTTCCAAATGGTGGCACATATTATCACCATACATTTACAACGGCTTACTGCTTGCATGTGTTATACTGGTGGGGATCGTCTTTGACACTGCAGTTGTGAGGGCTTGTCCCTGTTATCAGCAGTAGTGGGCAATGGCCACCAGGTCTTACCTCAACATGCATACATAATGACCACTCACACATTATGAAACACACACCATCCTAACACACTCAGACCTACATATTGTGCAAATGCTATAACCTATCCTGCTACCTTGGCCACCTCTGGCCATCTGTGCTTCACTCGTATTATACCTACTCATACATGTTACTACATTTCTACACAGGATTGGGGGGGGCAGACCTGACTGTTACTACATTTCTACACAGGATTGTGGGGTATACACCTGACTATTTTACATGTCTACATGGGAGTGGGGGGGCACACCTGACTGTTACTACATTTCTATATAGGGTGTGGGGGGCAACACTTGACTGTTACTACATTTCTACACAGGATTGGGGGGCACACCTGACTGTTTCTACATGTCTACATGGGAGTGGGGGGACACACCTTACTGTTTCTACATGTCTACATGGGAGTGGGGGGCACATCTTACTGTTTCTACATATCTACATAGGATGGGGTGGCGCACCTGGCACATGCACACATTTGCTATGATTGTACTGGTATGTCAGGTACTCCATTTCATTCTGTATTCTAACCTATCTTACTGACTAGAGGCATATCATTGTACTACAGGTCTTAGCTTAGGTTGCCCTACATATTAGTGTCTAACTTCCTACTCTTCAGAACTAACATCCTACTGCCTGACCTGCTGTAGTCTGTCTGTGTAGGCCTGGGGGGAGGTTAACCATAGGCATCATTCAGAGGCCATAGCACAGGCTCTGTTTGGGTTTGTCTACACTTGTCCTGCTGGCTGAGACTGTTATTGGGTATGTGAACCTCCCTGACTGGCATGTGTGAGTCATATGGACACACATGTCACCCAGCACATTTCCTGCAGTGGGTTTTGTCACCCTGTGTAGTAATGTGTGTAACCAGCATCCCCCACTAGGTGATCATAGGGGATGTCCCCATTAGCAAATCTCTGGTACAGCTGTGTCAGATGCCAAATGTGGGAATCGTGATATCTTCCAGGTCAGCCAGCACACACATTCATTATAATGCCTTGGGCATCACAGGCGACCTGGCAGTTGATGGAGGTGATGCCCCTGCAGTTGATCTAGGCCCTACCCTGATCACTGGGTGGTGCTTTTATGTGTATGTGCGTGCAGTCGATAACACCCATTACCTCAGGGTTTTCTGCTATTTGGTGGAAAAGACGCATATTGCTGGCCAACACCTCACGGGTGTTGAGGAAATATATATTCTCACTGGCATGTGCTGACATGGCATCCAGGAACTGGTGGAATACTCTGGATACTGATGCCTGTGAGATCCCCATGATATCCCCAGTTGAGCTTTGGGAGGTACCTGTGGCTAGTATTCCTAAACCTACACCTACCTTGGTATCCACTGGGATTGGTTCCCCTTGATCAGTTTGGTGTGTCAGGCGTGGCCGGCACAGCTCAACAATTTGCTGTAGGAGGTCTCTGTCCACCCTATAGCACTCCACTATCTCCAGCTCATGTAGCCCCTGGTAGGTTACCCTGGGTCTGTACACTCTTCTCCATTTCCTCACTGTGGGTTAATCAGCAGCATTCACATCCTCACCACCCTCAGCCTCTTGCACATGTTGTTCTATGTTGCCTGCTGCAGCACCTCTCATTTTGTAGGTTTGTTTGTTAAAATTCCCCACTTGTATACACCGGTGGTGTACAGTATGTGAAAAACTAGAGGGAAGGTGCTTGCTTAGTTTATAGTAGTGTTCGGGCTGGGCTGCTGCCTGTGTAATTACCTGATTCTGATACATTTCACCTGACAGCTATGCTAGTTCTCTTTGATTACCTTCCTACTGCTGTTTTCCCATCCCATTGCCTTCCTGTTTAAGCATGGGGCATGCCGCACAAACAGAGTGCTCAAATGTGCACAGGGCTGCTATTTCCCGGTTTAACTTTTTTTTTCTTCCTTTAAAACCTGGCGCATGGCACGCACACTCGCTTAGGCAATGTAAAGGGTGCTAGGCAGATTCAGACACACACCCTAGCTTAGCTGTGCTAAGCTAGGAGCAAACCCGAGCCACAGGGCTCCAATCCGCTTACAGTATGCCTGATACACACACCCATGATGTCAGATAACTCCTGGGCTTGCACCAAGCTATTCCTACTCTTACACTGTTGGGACCTAACTAGCATGCTGGGGAAAACTGGGATTCACTAACATATCTACATAGGATGGGGTGGCGCACCTGGCACATGCACACATTTGCTATGATTGTACTTGTATGTCAGGTACTCCATTTCATTCTGTATTCTAACCTATCTTACTGACTAGAGGCATATCATTGTACTACAGGTCTTAGCTTAGGTTGCCCTACATATTAGTGTCTAACTTCCTACTCTTCAGAACTAACATCCTACTGCCTGACCTGCTGTAGTCTGTCTGTGTAGGCCTGGGGGGAGGTTAACCATAGGCATCATTCAGAGGCCATAGCACAGGCTCTGTTTGGGTTTGTCTACACTTGTCCTGCTGGCTGAGACTGTTATTGGGTATGTGAACCTCCCTGACTGGCATGTGTGAGTCATATGGACACACATGTCACCCAGCACATTTCCTGCAGTGGGTTTTGTCACCCTGTGTAGTAATGTGTGTAACCAGCATCCCCCACTAGGTGATCATAGGGGATGTCCCCATTAGCAAATCTCTGGTACAGCTGTGTCAGATGCCAAATGTGGGAATCGTGATATCTTCCAGGTCAGCCAGCACACACATTCATTATAATGCCTTGGGCATCACAGGCGACCTGGCAGTTGATGGAGGTGATGCCCCTGCAGTTGATCTAGGCCCTACCCTGATCACTGGGTGGTGCTTTTATGTGTATGTGCGTGCAGTCGATAACACCCATTACCTCAGGGTTTTCTGCTATTTGGTGGAAAAGACGCATATTGCTGGCCAACACCTCACGGGTGTTGAGGAAATATATATTCTCACTGGCATGTGCTGACATGGCATCCAGGAACTGGTGGAATACTCTGGATACTGATGCCTGTGAGATCCCCATGATATCCCCAGTTGAGCTTTGGGAGGTACCTGTGGCTAGTATTCCTAAACCTACACCTACCTTGGTATCCACTGGGATTGGTTCCCCTTGATCAGTTTGGTGTGTCAGGCGTGGCCGGCACAGCTCAACAATTTGCTGTAGGAGGTCTCTGTCCACCCTATAGCACTCCACTATCTCCAGCTCATGTAGCCCCTGGTAGGTTACCCTGGGTCTGTACACTCTTCTCCATTTCCTCACTGTGGGTTAATCAGCAGCATTCACATCCTCACCACCCTCAGCCTCTTGCACATGTTGTTCTATGTTGCCTGCTGCAGCACCTCTCATTTTGTAGGTTTGTTTGTTAAAAATTCCCCACTTGTATACACCGGTGGTGTACAGTATGTGAAAAACTAGAGGGGAAGGTGCTTGCTTAGTTTATAGTAGTGTTCCGGGCTGGGCTGCTGCCTGTGTAATTACCTGATTCTGATACATTTCACCTGACAGCTATGCTAGTTCTCTTTGATTACCTTCCTACTGCTGTTTTCCCATCCCATTGCCTTCCTGTTTAAGCATGGGGCATGCCGCACAAACAGAGTGCTCAAATGTGCACAGGGCTGCTATTTCCCGGTTTAACTTTTTTTCTTCCTTTAAAACCTGGCATGGCACACTCGCTTAGGCAATGTAAAGGGTGCTAGGCAGATTCAGACACACACCCTAGCTTAGCTGTGCTAAGCTAGGAGCAAACCCGAGCCACAGGGCTCCAATCCGCTTACAGTATGCCTGATACACACACCCATGATGTCAGATAACTCCTGGGCTTGCACCAAGCTATTCCTACTCTTACACTGTTGGGACCTAACTAGCATGCTGGGGAAAACTGGGATTCACTAACATATCTACATAGGATGGGGTGGCGCACCTGGCACATGCACACATTTGCTATGATTGTACTTGTATGTCAGGTACTCCATTTCATTCTGTATTCTAACCTATCTTACTGACTAGAGGCATATCATTGTACTACAGGTCTTAGCTTAGGTTGCCCTACATATTAGTGTCTAACTTCCTACTCTTCAGAACTAACATCCTACTGCCTGACCTGCTGTAGTCTGTCTGTGTAGGCCTGGGGAGGTTAACCATAGGCATCATTCAGAGGCCATAGCACAGGCTCTGTTTGGGTTTGTCTACACTTGTCCTGCTGGCTGAGACTGTTATTGGGTATGTGAACCTCCCTGACTGGCATGTGTGAGTCATATGGACACACATGTCACCCAGCACATTTCCTGCAGTGGGTTTTGTCACCCTGTGTAGTAATGTGTGTAACCAGCATCCCCCACTAGGTGATCATAGGGGATGTCCCCATTAGCAAATCTCTGGTACAGCTGTGTCAGATGCCAAATGTGGGAATCGTGATATCTTCCAGGTCAGCCAGCACACACATTCATTATAATGCCTTGGGCATCACAGGCGACCTGGCAGTTGATGGAGGTGATGCCTGCAGTTGATCTAGGCCCTACCCTGATCACTGGGTGGTGCTTTTATGTGTATGTGCGTGCAGTCGATAACACCCATTACCTCAGGGTTTTCTGCTATTTGGTGGAAAAGACGCATATTGCTGGCCAACACCTCACGGGTGTTGAGGAAATATATATTCTCACTGGCATGTGCTGACATGGCATCCAGGAACTGGTGGAATACTCTGGATACTGATGCCTGTGAGATCCCCATGATATCCCCAGTTGAGCTTTGGGAGGTACCTGTGGCTAGTATTCCTAAACCTACACCTACCTTGGTATCCACTGGGATTGGTTCCCCTTGATCAGTTTGGTGTGTCAGGCGTGGCCGGCACAGCTCAACAATTTGCTGTAGGAGGTCTCTGTCCACCCTATAGCACTCCACTATCTCCAGCTCATGTAGCCCCTGGTAGGTTACCCTGGGTCTGTACACTCTTCTCCATTTCCTCACTGTGGGTTAATCAGCAGCATTCACATCCTCACCACCCTCAGCCTCTTGCACATGTTGTTCTATGTTGCCTGCTGCAGCACCTCTCATTTTGTAGGTTTGTTTGTTAAAAATTCCCCACTTGTATACACCGGTGGTGTACAGTATGTGAAAAACTAGAGGGGAAGGTGCTTGCTTAGTTTATAGTAGTGTTCCGGGCTGGGCTGCTGCCTGTGTAATTACCTGATTCTGATACATTTCACCTGACAGCTATGCTAGTTCTCTTTGATTACCTTCCTACTGCTGTTTTCCCATCCCATTGCCTTCCTGTTTAAGCATGGGGGCATGCCGCACAAACAGAGTGCTCAAATGTGCACAGGGCTGCTATTTCCCGGTTTAACTTTTTTTTTCTTCCTTTAAAACCTGGCGCATGGCACGCACACTCGCTTAGGCAATGTAAAGGGTGCTAGGCAGATTCAGACACACACCCTAGCTTAGCTGTGCTAAGCTAGGAGCAAACCCGAGCCACAGGGCTCCAATCCGCTTACAGTATGCCTGATACACACACCCATGATGTCAGATAACTCCTGGGCTTGCACCAAGCTATTCCTACTCTTACACTGTTGGGACCTAACTAGCATGCTGGGGAAAACTGGGATTCACTAACATTCCACTCATTTGGATAGGATTGTCTGCTAATACATAGTTACATCTCTCACACTGAGCCTACCCCTTAGTAACCACTACTCACTGGCCATGTTGTCTTCTGCCTGCCATTGACTTGCATGGCAGAATAGTGATTTTAGTTAGAATGCTTAATTTAGGTTTATTTTGTTTCCTCCCCGATCCCATTTGCGCGGCGCTGCCCTATGCTTAAACAGCCAAGATCGGCTAAAAAAAATAAAAGTTTATTTTTATTTTTTTGGCTGTTTGCAATGCCAGTGGCCTTATACATGGCCATTGACATGCTTCCTAACTGATATGCAGCCTTTATTTGGAGCTGTCACAGCTCCATTTTGGATTTTGCAGAAATGTACTCGGTTACTAACTGAGTACATTTCTACCGATTGCACTAGTCCTGCACGGCCGGTTGCAAGCTTCCTGGATCACAAATTCACCTCATTTGCATGTATTTCTCCTGCAAATGGGGTGATTTGCATACAGGGGCTTAGTCCGTGGAGGACTAGCACATGAGCACTCGTGCACGCCCCTGTAGGCTGTTCCTGGATCGCATGGCAGACATATTGCCTGCTGGAGCTCCTGCACTAATCCTGCACGCTGTGTAAGGCATAGAAAATCTGGGGGATTGCTTTTTATTCATTCATATTTTCTAAATATTCTTGCTCAGACATTCTCTCTTCTTTTGACTACTTTTTAACATTTTTTTTTATTTCTGTAAATCACTTATATTTTAAACACTCTAAATGCCTGCTGTCAGTATTATTCCATATCTTGCTTTCTTTCATTGGTTGCACATTTCTACATTCAATTTATAATTATCTCTGTCCTTTGCAAGCTGTTTACAGCTTAGAATCAAATCATATAGCATTTCATTTAAAGTATAATCTCTGCAATTAAGAAATGGTTTCATTTTAAGATGAAATACTAGAACATGCTCAAACTCGCTAATAAAATTGAACTTCTACAGGTGGATCGTCTAATTATAAAACTCATCTTCAACAGGTGTATGGTCTAACACTATCAGTGGTTGTATTATTTTTGGGACATGTAACATCTATCTAATCTTGCCCCACCAAAAAAAACATGTTTCAGAGAAAAACATATATATTTCACTTCATTCTGTCTCATTTTCATTACCTCAATGAGCCCATATGTCATGCATATATTTATCTAAGTATCTGCCTTCAGCCAGTATGCTGTGACATCTTGACCCTCCAGAGATGTCTCCCTTATTTCCTGTCATGTTCCAGTCTTCTGCCACTACTACACATCCATGATACAAGGCTTTATCTTCTTTAATAGTTTTCTTTATATCTTATTCGAATACATTTGGTGGAACAGATACACAGCAGTGAGTATAATTCTCATACCATGCCAAAAGCCTTTCACCACCATAAATCTGCCTAGCCCTCAATTCTTCCTCAGCCTTTATTCTGATACCCTATTTAGTTAATATTAAGATCCCTTTCTTCCACTATCCTTCTGTGCCAGCAAATAAACTCTCTGTAATGTTATTATTTAATAAAAAGTTCATGCTATTCATGATTCAGGTGCATTTCCTTTTATATTATTTTCTGTGCATTACTATTATAAATGGAGATCAGTATCTTGTTTTGTTTTTACCCTGACCACCAACCCATTAATGTTCTTGTCTGGTTAGACAAACTGTAACATTCTGAAGTTTAACGATTATGTTACTTACAAATAGTCTGTGGGGGGGGGGGATTCAATAAAACCTACACAGTCATTTTTCACCATGTGAGCATTGCAGCAGGAAGTGCACATGGGTGTGAATATTTTTAGATTCAGTAAACTCCATGTAGTGGCATGCACTCACACGCAAACAAGGTAAATACTGTGGCATGTTAATTATAGCATAAGTAACTGAACTGTATGCTAATAATGCAAACCAACACACTGGAGCAATTCAACAAGCTCTAAATCAACCATGTAGACTCTATGGTGGTGTTCCCTACATATTCAAAAACTTTTTGAATAAAGCCATGGAAAGGAGTTTACACGGACAAAAGATCAAGTAAATGTTGTTAGAATTGTACAGAACTGACCTTAACATGTGACAGCAAACACATAATTCCAATTCTATACAGGGTTAATGCAACAAAAGGAGAGTAACAATAGCGACATATTCTTTTTAAGTGTCATGACATAAATGCAGCTTTGCTCCTCCACCCCCAAATGAAGAATACACTTGTAACTAATGCAGACAGCTAAAAGTGTAAACACCATGAAACAAAGTATTCATACTGGCATGTAAGCATATGCAGTATGTAGCTGATAAAATACAGGCAGAATTTCACAAAAACAGTACTCCTCTCTGTAGGTATATGTCGAAGTAATATCCTCCCTTGCGTTTTCAATGTTCGGCTTCTCTTCATTTTTTCTGGCTACATGGTTGCCAGCCATGTAGATTCACAGCTGTCTGCAGGGTGAAGATGTAAATGAGGTCTGAACTCAACAGAACTGCTGAATCCCAATAAATTGGAACCACGTAGGGATGTTCACATAGTGTAGGCACTCCCTCATTGATTGTTTTCAATGGATGGCAACAGTGAATGATGACATTAGTGGTGTGTGTCAAGTTAAGACACTCAGAGGTGTACATGTAGGTCTGTGTGGTGAAAATGCATGTAAGCAGTGCACAATTCACAAGTTCTGTTTTATTAAACAAATTATTTCACAAAAAATGCACACTCTTTATAGAAATAAAACGTATCTAACACCTCTAGGGTTGCCATTGCTAGAACTCATCTTCTATCAACACTTCTGAACCCATCTTCTATCAACACTTCTGTATGCTTCCCCAGTTCTCACCAACTTAAAAAAGATTTCATTAAACTTGAAACATGCTACAACAAAATAGCTAAATTTGCAACCAACTGCCCACATCATACCCACTACTGTTACTCCTTAAAAAACTCTCCTGGTTAGAACTCCCACAACTTCTATCCTATAACCAATTAACCTTAGCACACAAACTATTATATCAACCTGAAAAAAACCCTGCCCTTCTAAATATTCTCCAGCCCCATATCACAAATCAAAGACTTCAGTTAACAAATAAATCTCTACTACAAGTGTCCAAATCCACTAATATGGCAGGGGACTCTCTATTTTCTCATCATGTAGCAACAAGGTAGAATTCACTACCTCATATCATCAGAACCAACACAAATACCAACCAATTCAACAAGATTATTAAACATTATCTTAAAGACACCTGGCTTTGCTCCTGTACTACTCCAGGCTTACTAGTTTTAATAGTTTCTGCTCATAATTTTTCTTCTTCCTTGACCACCTCATAATCTATGTTCTCTCTCTCATGTCTAGATAATATCTAACCTCATCTTTTTCTTTCCAATTTCCCCCCTACAAACTCTTCTTCAGCTTACTTTGAGAAACTACAATGTCTACACTACAATAAGGAATTATCTAAGATGACTGTATAATACAAATGTCAGCTATAATAGCATAGAATGTAATTTCTGGTGTACTGTAAGTATTGTATTTTTTTGTATAATTTCATGTATAAGTTTTGTATAATCTCTATATGTGGAGTTTTTCTCCCTGGGCCTCCGCTGAAAATACGTCTTATCCAAGTTGGGCTTTCCTGGTAAACAAATGTAAAATAAATAAAATAAATAAAATTAAGATGCAACCTCCTCTTCATTTTCTGGCAAAAATGTGTCATCTCTGTCTGCTTTAAGTACTTATTTTTTATTCTGGTCATTGCTTGCATAATATAGTGCTTAGCATAATCACAGCAAATGGAGGAATGAATGGCAGGTTTCCTGCTGCTTGTCATGTAACTATTCCTGTAGTAGCAAGTGTATGTGTATGGCTGGAATATACTGTAGATGGTCCTGGTTTCTAGTACAGGGTGTGCAACCTTTCCTTCATGTTTTGTGCTCCATGTTCACACTATATCGCAGGAACAGAGGAAAGTAGTACCAGTCTCAACTGTGCCTACCTTATTTATGCAGAGGTGTGTAAAGGTGCACAAAGGTGAGCATAGTGCACTAATAAGCAAGCAGCAGGTGTGTTTAATAAATGCTAATTATAACATAAGCGGGTGAATTGCATATTAATGAACCAATCCAACACAGAGGAGCTGTTCAACAAGCTATAAAGCATCCATGCAGACTCTATACTGTTTTTCCTGCATATTTCAATACTATTGGAGTAGAGACATGGAAAATCTACAGGGACACAATATTAGGGGTTGCTGCTGCTTTGATCCATCTGCATGTGCTGCAGACTAAAGCCAATGGTACTACCGGTGGTGACAAAAGGCCTAGGCTGAGAAGGAGAAGGGTTTTCAGGTCCCAGGTAACTTTTCAGATGCTACATGACCTGGAGGTTGTAGAACAATACAAGATGGACAGGGGCACATTACAAAAACTCTGTGACTTCTGCCACCCTCAACTTAGCCAGAGCCAACCAAGGGGAACCCATCCCATTGGAAACTAAGGCATATATAGCCCTTAGAATCTTAGCTACAACTTTCTTTCAAAAACCAATTGGGGACATGATAGGTGTGTCACAGGCATCAGCATCCAGGATCCTCCACCAATTTATGAATGCTATGCTCACACATGCCAGTGAGCACATATGTTTTCCCCAGAGTTCTGAGGACAGGGCCAGAAATATGCAATAGTTCTACCATGTAGCACACTACCTTGAAGTACTGGGTGCCATAGATTGCACACATGCACATATTAAGGCACCACCTGGTGTGCAGGGTAGAATCTACATTACTGCAAGGGAAAAGAAATGGAGAGGAGAGGAAAGAGATGAAATGAGGAGCAAGCAGGAAAGGAGTGTGCAGGAAGGAGGTAGGAAAGAACCACAGCTATCCATTTCCTCAACAGTAAAACATGATCATATGTGCAGAATATTGGCTGAATTTGCACTGTCACCTCCAGAGAGTGGGATGACCACACCAAAGTAATGTTGTATAGCCAATTGGATCAAATCTAGTGTGTCAAGAAGACATGTGCATGAAATGGAGAGCTATGTATGGGATAATATTCTTTCTGGGACAGGTGCCCCATTTTTTGAGAGAGAGAGAGGAATGTTGGGGAAAGGAGACAGGTATGTCTATGTCACTTAGGTTGGGTAGGTAAGGAAGCAATGGCAGACATGACATACTTGGTAAGACACAGGGATGGTGAATGACACAAGAGGTTGGTTAACACCATGGTTGGGGTGAGGGTGGGGACATCTGGATCCTATGGTCATCAAGCTGGATGACAGTGAGACCTGAGTCCTCAAACACTGCACTGTCATCACTGTCACCTCACTGCACTGATGGCTGCAGAGCCTGACATCTGCATCTCCTCCTGGTATTCTGTATAATGATGGAGAGCAGGTGTTCCATCCAGCATAGGCATGTACCAACAGTGCAGAGCACAATCCTACTTACCAAGCCTGGCAGTTCATCACAGGGGATAAAATCACCACCTCTGCCACTTTTACTGGGAAGAAACCCTGGCCTAACCTGCATGGCAAAACTACCTGAGGGGCCAGGTAGTGCAGTGGCAGCAGAGGGGGAAGTTGCCAGGTTGTGTCCCAGATGTGCTGGGCATCATTACCATAGCCGGTGGATCCTCTGGGACTGGCCTACCCTACTGTGCTGTGGAGAAAAGAAAAAAGAAGATAAGGGTTAGGGTGAGGAAAAAAAGGATAACATTAATAACTTCATATGTGACATACAATGCATTAATACAATTAATTGACTCTGTTCTATTACCTTTACTTTTAAGACCACCAAATCCTGACAAATAACTTTTTTACTTTTAAGACTACCCACCTCATAACAGATGCACACTATACAACAGATTGCAGCTAGCAATTCTTGATGTGTGCATATATTGCACATATGGGTGTTTCAATTATACTGATTACAGTTTTCAGCAGGCTATTTGTGCCACTGGTATAAAGGTCTGAAGTTACATTGCAATATTGATGAAAGCTTAATAGTATTGTATAGTTGGGAAGTGTGGTTTTTGAACCCACAACATCTAACTACTCTTTAATGCTGTACTGTTGTTTTGATCTATGGACTAAATTATAAATAGTTTCATTTTACAGTTGAGATATGCATGATCAATTTAATATAACAGTATAAAGTACGAAAAAAGTTGTCTTTAATTTTGAATGCTACTATAACAGTACTGTTCTGATGCTTAAGTACCACAAGTTTCTCTCATCTGGGACAATCTAGCCCCATAGGCTCTTACAGTCAGTTCTCTCTCTGTGGCAGCTATGGAAAAAAACAGAACAGAGCAGAATACCATTATTAATACCAGTCCCGACTATATTCAGCTTTTAACGCATTCAATTGTCTCTGTAACTGATACTTACATATCTAGTCCTACAGTCCTCGATCCAACATTTGAGGATATCCCTCTTCCTCCTCCAGATGTCATTTTAGTGGTGCCTACATTGCTCAGCAGTGTGTGGGATACCGATAGCAATGGTCACAGCCCAGGCAAGACTATTTCATGCCTCTGACTTGTACTCTGAACCAGAATAGTGCCTCTGCAATAGCCTGGGCCAATGTTCTTTTACTAGGAGTCTGACAAACACTTTGGACTCCTGGATACCCCATCTTTGAGCATGGAATCTCAACCCCTCTCTATGCACACATGCCATGCCTACATCTGGTCAAGACCAATGCAGAATGATGTTTTCCCACCAATTGCAGTTATTGCATTTACTGGGAATGCACACACTGTTTAAAAGTGTTACATGATATTTACCCTCATTCAAACACAGTGCTTGGCATCACGCACCTTCAAGTACTATGTCCAGATCTCCTGCATTAAGAGGTTGAGAGCTGCATGCAAATAAATTGCTTTATAGAATTAGGAATATCCAAACCTCTCAACTGTCCCCGATTTTGGCTCAAAATGTTGCTCTCCCCCTAATAATCCCTCTCAAAATGGCAATTTTGGAAGAAAACGTAGAAGTTTACAATTACAAATAACTGTAATGATCAGAGTTATAGGTTACTTTTATTTCATAAATGCATGTAAATTCTCTCATTTTGTCAGCTGCTCAAGTTAACAGTACTAATATTAAAAAAGCATCCCTTTTTGGACAGGTTCCCAATTGTATTGTGTGGCAATTTTATATTTTTGCATCACATTTTTGGTCTGTTTTTCATAGAATTGTGGTTTACTGGCAAATATTTAAAGACTGAAGTTAGAAAATAATGACAGACATTGAGTTTCAGATTTCATGCCCTTCAGAAAATTCATACTAATGCAAGACCTACTACTATTCTATTATCCTTCTACGTTTATAAGAGCACTATTTAAAAAATTGTCCTTATTTTTGGGCCTTTGTCCCACTTCTATGTATGGCTTTGTCCAGATTTCTTGCTCTGAGGTTGAGAGGTATGACAAATGTGTCAGAGCCATCAGTGAGCCAGATACATTTCAAATTGTGACATACTTGTTGTACCCCACTCCCCCATGTAGTGACTCTGGATGTGTCCAAGCAAGGCAAGGAGCAGTTATGCAGTGTAAGTGTGCAGAGTATTCCCCCATCCAAGGTAGACACAAGTATGAAAGTGGCTTTTCATCTGTCCTTGATTTTGCAGAATGTTCTGGTTTTCTGTCATTTTTATACTATTGATTTATGTTTCTTCTTATTCAGAAAATGCATGTTGTTGCAGGACCTGTTGGTCTGTGTTTAAGTAGCAATGCTTTAATGACCATCAGGTAAGCTTGTCTGAGATTGTAAGATGCAAGTAAGCTTTAATAAGCATACTGTTAAAGAATTACCAACATTGAAAGCCTTTTTGTTGTTTCCATGCAGAGAATATTTACAAAACTATATAACGTATAAGCCTTGGGTACTAAAATGCGTATGACAAGTATTTGTAATAAAAGACAGTATTACAGTATTTTCAGAAGCTCATTACATTTGTTGGAGACTTGCAATCATCTTTAGCATTCTGTTTAGTTTACGGGTAAAGCCTGCAATCTATCATGTGTGGTCCATAACCTGTGTAGTAATCCTTTAAGCAATTTATAGGTTCATAGGTTCATAGGTTCATACTAGGCTATCTGCCCTGGAGCAATTATAAGCCTAGCCCGATTCTGTATGGCTTATGCCACCCCTTGATTTGAGTATACTGTGCCCTTTTTAAGGTTTAGTTTACTGTGCCTCTGTCTAATAGTGACACGGGAGTAATCCCTGGGACAAACCTACGATCCCCCATCCACCTATCGAGATTCTTCTTGAAGAGATTCAGTGAGGTGCTCTGCCTCACATGAACTGGAATTCTATTCCAGAGCGAAGGGAGCCTCTGGGTTATGAACCTGTCCCTCCAACAAGTTCTATTTATTTCTGTGCTGAGGTTCAAGTCCCTCGAGCGTGTGGCTCTAAGGGATTTAGATTTACTGAGGTGGAGCATGTCCATTAATTCTGGATTTGTCATAGCTTTGTATGTCAGGCATAGATCGCCTCAAAGTAGGCGGTATGCAACTGAGTAGAGCTGGAGTTTTTTTAACCGAGCAGCATATGGCATCTGTTTGAGACCCTTGATCCTCTTGGTGAGATACTTTTGGGGTCTTTCTAATTGCTGAAGGTGTCGGGTAAGGTACATCCCAAAAGGGGTATTGTATTCTATGATGGGCCTGATGAGGGATGAATAAAGGGGCACGATTACCTCTCTTGATCTAGATGTGAAACCCTTCGTGATGAGGTGGGCTATGTAGAAGGTCTTTCTAACCACTTTGGCAATTGAACTTGTTTCTTGTTTGCTGTTCATTTTTTACTTTGATCATGTTTTCCTATGGAACAAGTAGATAGTTGTTGTCAGGCAGCAGGTCTTTTTTGGATAAGAAACATTTTTACAAGTGGGGGTATCACAGAGATTGCTACTTTCAGCATGTTACTTGGTACTTTTATAAAGCTGAATATAAATTATAATTAGAACTGTAGTGCAAGGAGAAGTGGTTTGAGTTGAGTGCTGCTTGTTTTTCTTGTACTTGATTTTGATTGGCATTCCAGTAATGTATTTAAAAAGTAATTTATTTTTTCATGCCTCACAACCTTTTTGTTTCCATCTAAATATTAAGTAAGCTGTCATGTAGTCAATGCACTGAAATGCTTTTTGTCTTCTACACTTCATTTTGTCTTGACTGGACTCTCATAATGATGGTTTGGCACCCAGGGCAGCGTATTTAATTAAAGTTCCAGTTATTGTGGTTTTGATCATAGCCCTGCCCCTTTCTAGTTGACCACACCCCTTCCCATTGGCCCCGCCCATTCAGCTGTCTCCTGCAGCCCCCCTTTGATTTGAAGTCACCAGCCACCACTGCTGACATTCCTGAATATTTTGGTGAGAAATAATTAAGTCCTCCTTTCTGACCTAAGGCACTGCCCAAGGGTTGTAAACACAGTTGCCCAGGAATTCTTTTTTTTTTTTTTTGGACACCAATTTAGATTTAGTTTATGCTTGGTACATTGGGACAAACAACAAGGAAAAACTGTGAGGTTTGATAGACGAAATATTTGAAAGCTAAAATGCTTGACATCTCCCTATCTGGTAAAGGTGTTTGCCCTGAAAATGAACTCTGTCCCTTCACATTTCCTAGTGAATTAAGAAAATCTGGGGTTAAATGTTCAGTTCTTTCAGGGTTGATAGAACAGTCATAGAGTGACATGAACTGGTAACTGATACAAATAGAGCACTGATATTGTGATTTGGGTATCCCACTTGTAGGTTGCTATCAACTGTCAGTTGCAATGAATGTGTTATGTCTTATTGTGAAAAATAGATAGCTAAATCAATAAGAGGCATGTCAAAGAAGCAGTTATATGTAACTTCCAGGGGAGTATGTCCAATAAGTGACATGTCAGGATGCTGAAGGGCACTCACACTAATTTACATACCCATTAAAAATGTGGCTAAAGCAATGGATATCTCAGAGCTGTTTCTAAAATATGCTATGTTTGGCTTCTGGAAGGTAAATACATTCTGGGGAATGTTGATCATTGGCACAACTGTTGAGATAACTAGCAGGTATGTACTATGCCCTGTAGTAATTAGTTGGCCTAGGGACTGGGTATATACAGGGATTATATTGGTAAATAGATATACAAACAAAATTCAAGCAGCTTGTGTTATGACCTCAATGGCTTTTGGCCAGAAATGTTTGCAGTGGAATTTCCCATCTGGTTGGGATAATGACCACACAACAGGAACTTCCAGAATAGTTCTGGAAAACCTGATAACAAGGTTTGGGTGGGAAACTATTTAGACTACATATTGTTCAAGACAGCAGTACCACAACAACAGGCATTAGTAACCTTGAAAATATATTTAATCTCTGGGCTATTTTGACTGATACCGTCATTTATTTTTAATGTGGATTGAATAAGCCATTAAGATGTATACCACCATTGATTTATTATTACACTTATCAAATGAGAGTGAAGTTAGATATTGTTTAAGCAGAATTTAATGCATCTCACTTTTCTTTTTTCCTGTAAATTAAGCATGAAATAATGGCTGTTTTCTGTGCAGTAGAAGTCATATATAGTCTAGTCCATCCCATTGTCTTGTTTACATCAGTTGCACTGATAGCTTGGTCCTTCTGAAACGTTATTGATATACAGATGTATTTATAGCCATTCACAATTTGCTCAAAAATGTAAGAACAACATACTGGAATTAAAAGGCTGCTGTTTTGTTACACTGTCTTATTCAATACAACAGTGACTGCTTTAATCAAACTTAAACCATAGAAGTGCAAAGTACAACTGTATGTTCAGTGACTGGCTTTTGTCCCATTATGTAGAGTCCAGTCTCCCACAAAGTAGCACTTCCCATTTCTCATGGCTTCTGAAAATAGTGCCACTTAAGTACATCACACACATGTGGGTCCATTTCAGTGATCAGAGTAAAAAAAACAAACATAACTGAACTGACTTGGGGCATGTTTTCTACCCCTCTCCCCATGCTTGGGTCTTCCCCACTGAGCTTCTTTTTTTTGTCTCCCCTTAGGAAATCATTACACAGGCCCTGACTCCAGTGCCCCATGTCGAAGCCTACCAGCTTGTTTCTGACCCCCTTCTCCCCGAATTACTGTGATATAGCTGGGGCAAGTCATGGAGATCAAAGATGTCCTCCACTTCCTTTATTTTTTTTTTTCATAGATGCCCTACTCATCCCCTGCCTTGCCTTCTATGCTCTTCAATCTTGTTTGAGGACAACTCCCTGCGTTAAACCACCCCTCCTCTAAGGGAGCATCTTTGACAAAATGCCCTTCCACATGAAATGGGCACATCTATCCCTCCTAGCCCTCTGGTAATCACTGGAGCTGCTAATCAGACAATGGTTAATGAGGTCATAGTTGGGGCTTTATCCCTCTAGGACAGTGAAACAGCCCCCTCCCACCACCACGCTGTACTCTAACTACTGTTGAATTCTTTGAGGTCAAAGCAGCAGTGTAATTTTTCGAGTGTGGACACTTAGACCTTTTCACTGAATTGGGTGCACATCAATATACTTTTCTTAAGCAGATATTAGTGACAACTTCCTCACAATGGCAAGCAATCAGTATCACATCTTGCTCTGTACAATGCCACTGTGTTCTTCAGTTTGGATTTATATTACTTCATTGAGTTTTCAGAAACTTGAAGTTCATATGGTCAAGAACATATGATCATTTTTCTGAAAGCTAGAAATTAAAAAAAAAAAAAAAACTACTCCCTCCACATCCCCTGCAAATTAATCATACCAACTCCAAGATCACATTACAGTGGTGAAAAGGTGAAATGCCTCAATTCCCATTGTACTATGAGCTTCACAGACCTGCTTTAAAGGGAAAATTACCCTTTTCCACACTGTAGTGCAATCTCAGAATTGGTATATATACTTTGCAGGGGGTGTGGAGGGCAGCCCCTTCCCCCACATAAACATACTTTTTTGTTTGTTTTTTTTTCGGGTTTTCAGAAACTCGATCATAAGGTCTCAGCCAAATGACTTTTAAGTTTCCATAAACTCAGTGAAGTAATATAAACCCGTTACTTCATAACTCTTACATTAGTTAAGCAGAACAATATTAAAAAATATTATGCTTCTGAATCAAGAGGCCATGGGATCACTGTAGATATAAAACACCCTGACTTTGACCCAGAACATAACCACTTAAAATAAACTATCAAAATAGTGGAAACATCCTTCAGTTGCTATCTACTTCTGAAAAAGTTTTCATTTTTTTTACTTCTTTTTTTAACTTCCATTTCGAGAAGCAGTACTTGACCTTACATATGTATTTTGTTTAACATTGCAGTGAGAGAATAATGTCGCAATATCAGAAAGAAGAGCCCAGATGTTAGCTTGTAGCTTTTTGTTCTGTCCTGATGCTCCTAATCTGTATCATGGTGTCATCAATCAGGGAACATGCCATTCACAAACAAATTCCTTGCTGCCGACATGTTTCATTTTAAAGAGCAATGACATACAGAATATATGACAATGATAAATTATAGATATATGCTCCCCTTTTTTGCATGATAGATTTTTGTAAAAATAGGTGAAAATGATATGGTAAACCATTAAAGACAGCACAGTGTTGCAGTTGTAAAACAAAATATTCCAGGATTAGCTAAAAAGCAGAAAACATAGTGACTCCTAGTTCATCACTGTTGTAGAGTTTTTCAAATATTGAAGTACATCTGTGAGTAGCATAATTTGATGTTCATTTCAATGTATAAAGTGGAAATGCGTATCATAACTTACATTTCTGTAATGAGGTAAAGTAATTTGTTCAAAAGAAATTACACTGCAGAACATGATTCTGTATATTTAGACAAAGCATAGAATGTACAACTTTATTTCTTGATATTAAGGGGCTTACATTTTAGTAGCAACTAGGTGTAAACCAACTATGCATTTATGTGACATTGTATTGCAGAGACGTTTTTTTGCTTGCATCATTTCCATCTAAATGTCAAATGAAATATGACAGTACACAGTTCTGTACTACAAAATGATGTTGCTGTTATAGTTATCAAATAACCACAGGTAATTTTCAAAAAATAAGCTTTTTTCCCATTTGTAAAGCAATTGAGGAGTGCAAGTTAATAAATCCAGAATTATATTTGTAGAAGATGGCATTCCCCAAAGGCGTGAATACTATTCCCAGTAAACATTGGCTGAAGACAGGATATCCAAAACTCTGTACACTGATTTTATATATATATATATATATATATATATATATATATATATATATATATATATATATATATATAGGTTCATAGGTAGGTACTAGGCTATCTGCCCGTGGGCATTTATAAGCCTAGCCAGAGTGTGTCGGCTTTCGCCACCCCATTGATTAATTAACTGAGCCTCTGTCAAGCAAAGCCAATGAAGGGATCCCAGTGGTGTATTTTCTGTTACCCATCCACTCGTCAGGGCTTCTCTTGACGAGTGTTAGTGAGGGGCTCTACCTAATGTAGTTAGGAATTTTGTTCCAAAGCATGGGGAGTCTCTGGGACAGAAATCTATCCCTCCAGCATGTTCTATTTATTGATTTATTGTTGTGGTGAGGTTTACTCACTAGATATACTAGTGTATACATATATATATATATATATATATATATATATATATATATATATATATATATATATATATATATATATACACACATACATATACACTGTTCTCATATGCATAATATGGATAACAATAGCAAAAATCCAACTCATGAACAACTGTGGGATGACAAAGAATCTTTAACTAAGACTCTATGAGTGATAGTTATCCCAGCATATATATTACCTTTACTGTTGTTAGATATACTATACATGGTGGGGCAAAACATCCGAGGTAAAATCACGTCAAAAAATGGACATGATGTTGGACATGTTAACATAATATGGATGGCTGGATTTAGTCTTGACTAAGACTAAGACATCAATTCAGATGAAATAAATGCTTACAATGATATCAATTAATAGGCAAGTACTGAGGTCACAAGATTTTCTATTCACCAGACTTCATTGATGTGACTAGCATCCCTGCCAGTGGAGAGTCGTATTGGGTTGCAGACAGAGCAGCTTTTGGTCATTTTAATATAGATGAATATAAATTAAAATCTGATTGTCACATGGGTGATATTTTCAGTATTTATATCTAAATATGATATTTTCTCTAGCTCATTTGCTAAGTTCATAACATATACAATTCACAACCAGTAGAATTTTGTGTTGTAAATTCATGTATATCTTATTTACTGAGCAATCTTCTAAAATTTCACCTGTGTATGAAATGAAAGCAAAATATGAGGATTATGGTATTTTTAATTATCCATGCAGCATTGCAGGACTTATTTGCAGAACTTGTGATCTACTAAACTGAAAGATGTAGGCTTGGAGACTGCCCATGCTATGGAATAGACTTCCCATACATGTCAAGCAGAGCACCTCACTGGCCCTCTTCAAGAGAAATCTTGATGAGTGGATGAGAAATAGAAAATTCATGCCAGGAATCTGTCCAATGGCTTTACTTGACAGAGGCACTGGGAACTAAGGTCGGGTGGCACGATGCCAGGGTATTCCTATGGGCTAGGCTTGTAAAGGCCCCAGAGCCATTAGCCAAGTACACACCTATGAACCTATAAAATATAATGGATCTGCATGAATGTGCTGGCCATCTCTTTGTGTACAGAGGACTAGATTCTTGTAGGACTTTAAACTGCTTTAGATTTATGTTAAAAGGAAATAGAGGATGTCTGCTTTTAGAATAATTAGATATATATAGTTAAACATTTTATATTCTCTTTAATAGACTAGGACACATGTGAAATGGTGTTTCTTCTGGTAAATGTTAATTTCCCCTCACTACTTAAAAAAATGCTAGAAAAGGGTCTATCACAGCTCAGCTGATTATTTTTGATATCTATGAATGGTAAACACAGCATTCAAAAAGTTTCTCCCCATGTTCAGAGCTTCTAGGTATAAATGGTTAACTAAGACTATGAAAACACATCTATTCAGCATAGGGATTGAAGATGACTACTGAGTAGCAACTCTTTTTGGATGATCTATAGGCATTTATCAATGGAGTTTGAAAGCAGATTGATTTGTCCTTGAACTCCTTCCTAGAGCAGAGGTGACAGTAAGCTCTGTTATTGGCTGTTGCTATGGTGGTGGTTATGAGGCTGAGAAAAGGGAAGGTTAGGCAGATTTGACAGCAGATTTATGACTGGTTAAGTGTTAAGAGTGTGAGGACAGGAAGTATATTGTAAAGGGGCATGGAAGGGTAGGTATATGTTGAATATGGAAAGGGACACCACCATCTGTGGAGCCAGGTTTAAGTGTTTAAGGGTCTGTTGTGCATGTTGTTAGAATAAGGGGCCTTCCCTTGAAGAAGTGAGATCCTTTGTTTCCCTGCCTTCCTTTCAATGGTTTATACAGTGTTACCAATGGCTTATGCTGATCTTGAAAGTGATTGCATTTCTCATGTATTGAGTGGTGATATGATGCTGCTATTCAATTAAGTTTATGAGGATGTGAGCATTCTCCCATGCTGCCTTATGTTGGTTGGATGACTGATGTTTTACTTGATTTCCCAGGATGATGAAGTGAGTATTCATTCCTGCTGCCCAAGATCCTGTGGTTGATCCAGATGATTATTGCATTTATCCTAAATGAGTGCCTACAGTTAAGTCTGAACTGTTGTAATAATATTGGAGTTCTCATTGTCCTGAGCATGAGGTTTGGGGACAAACATTAACACAAAAATGTTATACTACTCAAATGAAAACCCTCTTTTGCCACCCCTATAGTGCCTTTTTTAGGTGGTGCTCCAAAGACCAAATTACCATGGTAACAGCTATAAAACTCTTTCCGCCCCTATAGTGCCTTTTTTAGGCAGTGTTCCAAAGACCAAATTACCACAATAACAGCTATAAATAAATGTAATCTGAAGGTCATGCTGCTCTATGCTAGAAGTCTAAATCTCAAGATGCACTTGCTCGAAGCACTCCTCAAAATAGAGAACATCGACATTTGTGCTGTAACGGAGACTTGGATTAAAGCAGCAGAAAGCAACCCTGTGCTACCAGGCTATAACTCCTTCCATGCCTTTCGGTCCCAGAACATGGACCAAAGCTCCAAAGGTGGTGGTGTCTCCATAGTCATAAAGAATATTGCACACCTTCAGACTAGTAGCCCAGCATAATGCATCTGAGATATTCCAGGTACAACTAACATTGGCTAAGACAGCGATTCAGGTTGTAGCCTGCTATAGGTCCTCAAACATGTCCCAAGATTCTCACGCCACATTCCTAAGCACCCTAAAAATTATTAAGATCCAACCCAACACTCATACTAGGTGACTTCAACTACCCCTCCATCAACTGGGAAGATTACTCATGCAACAATGCCTTGGACCAGCTCATTCTTAACTCCACTACAGGAAGCAACATCCTTGACATGGTTATTACTAACATGGACAACCATTGCTCTACACCAGTAGTGAATTCCTCCCTGGTTAGATCTGACCACAAACTAATCACCATGGAAATCCGCATCTCACCCACACCACCCCACAAAGGTATCCACAATGAAAGACTTCTCCAAAGCTGACTTTGGACTCCTAAAAACAGAGGTGGCTAACTTTATGGCACCAATGCCAATGGAAAATATATGCATGACTACCGAATCATACACCAATGCACTGTACAAACACGTACATAAATGCATGGAACTAGCCATACCCAATAGAACCAAGATGCTCTTCTCCAAAAAAAGGAAGCCAGTCTGGTGGTCCTCTGCCATTAACAAACTCTACAACAGAAGGAAGAAACTGTTGCAGAAAATGGTGAAGTCCCAAGACTGGAAAAAGTCCCTTATTAGCCTCAACAAAAAGTTGAGATCCCTCATAAAAACCTCCAAAGCCAGCTATGAAAGCAGAATTGTGGCAGACACTAAAAACAACCACAAAGCCTTCTATAGTTATATCAAGAATCTCCATGGCAATACCCAGATTTGCTCTGAGTTACTGCACAAAGGTACCTCCTATACTGAGCCAAAAGATATTGCCAACATACTGACCAACAGATTCAGTGCCAACTTTACCCTTCTCTCACCCCTAAAGGATCAATCTCAATACTGGAAGAATGCCAGGCACACAGCATTACTGCAGCACAGGTTAAAGCTGCATTGTCCAAGGCCAAGAATACAGCCTCCATTAGACCCGACAATATCCCTGGCTGTGTTATACATGAATTACACAGTGAGCTGGCACCACATCTGTGTGCTCTGTTCACTCACAGCCTCACCTCAGGCTTTGTCCCTACCAAATGGTGCATAAAGGAGGAACGACTACAGACCCTGGAAATTATTGCCCCATTAGCCTCATGAGCCTGATATGTAAGGCTATGGAGCACATCATCATGGATCTAATTAACAAGGATATAGTGAATATCTAAATTCTAGATCCCACGCAATTTGGTTTTGTGAAAGGTAGATCATGCCTGCTCAACCTGGTTGACTTCTTTGAGTCAGTCACCAGAGCGGTGGATGAAGGTAAGGTAGTTCATACAGCCTACCTCGATCTGGGCAAGGCCTTTGATACCATTCCTCACTCAGGAATTATTGATAAACTCAGCAAACTAGGCATCAACCCTTATATTGTTAGGTGGGTTTCAAATTGGCTCACAGATAGAACCCACAGTGTGAAAGTAGCGGACTCCAAGTCAGACTGCTGACCAGTCACAAGTGGAGACCCACAGGGATCAGTCCTGGGCATTCTCCTGTTTGGCATCTACTTCTCAGAAGTCCGGGCCAAAACGGAGGGAGTCTGGCTGACCATATTCACAGATGACTGCAGGCTGGGAGCCATTATTAACTCCCCAAGTGATGCAGACATCCTACAGAAAGGACTCACTGAGACCAATAACTGGTGTCAAAACCTTAGCCTTAAGCTTAATGCCAAAAAATGCATCGTCATCCCCTTTGGGAAAAACTCAGTCCCACTAATTACCATATCAATGGGAGCCCACTGAACACTGAAGACATTATAAAAGATCTGGGAACATAGGCTGACAGCAACCTCTCCTCCGACCACCACATTGCCACTGTGGTCAGAAAGTCCTTCTATGTGGCACATCTCATTACCAAAGGTTTTGCATCCAGGAAGAAAGAGATCATCATTTCTCTGTACTCTTCCCTCATTAGACCAATCATAGAGTATAATGCCCTATTTGGCATGTACCTCAATAGACACCTGCAACAGCTGGAGAGGCCACAAAAGTACTTCACAAAGAGGATGCTAGGCCTTAAACACATGTCCTACATGGAAAGACTCAAAAAACTACAGCTATTTTCTGTCTCATATCGTCTACTAAAAGGCGATCTCTGCTTGACTTACAAAGCCATGTCTGACCCAGCTCTGTTAGAAATGCTACATGTAAAGAAATCCCAATCCCTCCACACCACATGCTCCATAAACCACAACCTCATTACCACAATCAACAGAACATGCTGTAGGTACAGGTTCATAACCCAGAGACTGCCCATACTCTGGAACAGACTTCCCATGCATGTCAATCAGAGCACCTCAATGGCCCTCTTCAAGAAAAATCTTGATGAGTGGATGGGAAATAGAAAGTTCACCCCGGGGATCACTCCAGTGGCTCTACTTGATAGAGGCACTGAGAACTAATGACGGGCAGCACAATGCCAGGGCACTTCTATGGGCTAGACTTGTAAAGGCTCCAGGGTCATTAGCCTAGTACACACCTATGAACCTATGAAACTGAAAAAGGATCAACATTATTCCAAGAACTTCATTTCACTTAATTCTTCTGAAAACTGGAAATGCTTACCACAGTGACTTATTGATTGTCTCTATATGTAGACAGCTTGGATCCACATAAGAACAGTAAGCATTCTTAGACCTTGCTCACACAAACAAACTGCACTCTTAGATATTCTCAGCAAGAGAAATGATTTACAAATATATACTTCTCTTCAGGAATTATTGAAAATGGAGTAGTTCAATACTAAAATGGATCTTACAAAACAGATTTACAGCAACACGTTGAACTTTAGAAATCATTCTCTATGAGAGTCTCAGAAATTTGTTAATCTGGCACATTCTCAAAGAAGTGATACAGTTTCTATGGTTTGAGATGAAACAGTTCACAGGGTTTTGGTTACTTGTGAAGGATATTCTCTGGGCACTTTCCATAGGATATTAATAAGATGTGCTTCATTGAAAACACCCAAGAACTCCCCCAAAAGGTGCTGGAGAGATTACATATTTATTAGCTTACCAGAGAATGGCTACAGCTATTTTGGGGTTAACTGGGGACTGTTGGTGTGCATAGAAAGTTTTGGTGTACCATACTCTGCCTGCTATGACTGTGACCTTAATAAAATACTTCGGTAATACTTGTATTAAAACAAAGTACTAAGAAACAGCAACTAAACACACCAAAACTTTATGTAGCAAAGCTTTCGGGAATTCACCCTTCATCAGTACACATTAAGCAGTTAATTTACAGAACTTTAAATAGAGGAATCAATTAATCACATGATATAGCCAGCCTAGTTATTTAAAAAGATATAACTTGTTACAAAAATAAATTACACTACATAAACATTTCTAAATAGCATACATTAACTTAAACTACATTACTACATATCTTAATTTAAAACCATTATCCAAATAAATATACTCTATCAGAATGTAGATATTGTTTAAAAATATTATATCAAAGTCTTTCTCTTTGCTTTTTCAATAAGACTGGTTTAAGGCTAAGAGCATTATTTAAGCCTGGTTTCACATCTGCCTGTAACCTGATTATCCACTCATATTCTTTTAATTCCAACATATTATTCATATCTCCCTTTCTCACTCCCATTTCTACATGTGACATAACTCTAAAGCTAAATTTTTGACTTTCTCCCTTTTCTATAATATGTTTACTTAGAGCATTTGTCAGTAACTTCCTTCTTATTTCTGACTTATGCTCTATTATTCTATCCTTCAGTCTCCGTGTAGTTTTCCCCTACATAAAATGAAGTGCAGTTATTACAGGTGGCTAAATAGACAATTTGCATTATATTACAATAAGTTAGGGCATTAATATTGTAAGCCTTTTTACTAGTGGGGTTTATAAAACTATGTTCACCCTCATATAGGTCTTCGCAACATGTGCAATTATAGCACTTAACTGTGCCTATTCTTTTTTGCTTTAACTTATTCAATTGTTTAAAATCTTTATAACAGAGCTTCTGTTTAAGTGTCTCAGAGTTCCTATAGGCATACAGGGGTCTATCTCCCTCTATTGATCTAATTTCCGGCATTGCTAACAAAATGGGCCAATTTTTCTCAATTATATTACATATAACTCTTGTATTTAGATTGTAAGTAGTGAGATATCTCACTTTCTCTTCCCCATTTTTTTGTTTACCGTCACCCTGTAATCCCCCACTAAGTATAGGTTTATACTTGTTGGATCTTTCCTTTACAACATCTTCATATTCCTTATTTATCATATGTTCTAAATAGCCACTATTATAAAAATCCTGTTTCATTTCCTTTACTTGTTCCTCAAATTTAACATCTAGAGTGTTCAGTTTACTGGCTCTTATTAGTTGGGCTTTCACTATGCCTTTAAAGGTATGCGGTGCATGCATACTTTTCCTATTGAGATACCTACATGCATCTACTTCCTGTTTGTATATGGTAGATTCTAGTGTGCTACCATTCTTATACACATATACATCTAAAAAGTTTATACCCAGTTCAGACTCAGTCATCTTAAATTTTAAAAAATGCGTAGTTCCATCAAGATACTTTATAAAATCATTTAATTCCATCTTACTACCTCCCCACAACAAAAAACAATCATCGACGAACCGTTTATAAAATTTCACATTCGAATTTACTCCATTGTTACCATTAAAAATTACCTTTTTCTCCCATTCATATAAAACTATATTGGCATAAGTGTTAGCTATGGACGTACCCATTGCTACACCTGTTAACTGTAAATAGGGATCACCATCAAATAGGAAAATATTGTTCATCAGAACTAGATCAAGCAAAGAGCAGATGTTCTCTATCTCTCTAGCATGCATTTTAATTTCATTCAGTAGAAAATTCCTAATGGCATTTACTCCATATTCATTTGGAATAACTGTAAATAACGAAGTTATATCCAATGTTACAAAAATGTAATTTTCTTCTTTATTTCCCATTGACCAACTATACAATTCTTGCAAAAAACTATTGGTGTCCTTTAATACTGTAACACATTTACTTAAATACTGCCCTAGGACTGTCTGAAGATATTTCGAGATAGGTTGTGTAATCCAACCTCCACCTGAGACAATTGGTCGTAGTGGGGGATTTAGCAGTTCCTTATGAATTTTAGGGATACCATAAATTTGTGGAATTCTGGGACAAGGTACTGTTAAAAAATTAAACAACTCAATATCTATATCATTACTAAGCTGTAACTCATATATTGCCATATTAATATTTGTTATATGCTTATTAACTTCATTATAAGTAATTTTTTTAAAAGTAGATGTATCACTTAAAAAATCTTTAAATTGCATCATGTAACAAACTCTATCCATCAGGACGACTGCTCCCCCTTTATCTGCCTGTTTAATGATTATAGTTTCATTCTCTTGTAGCTCCTTCATTGCCTTATATTCAGAGTAGGTTAGATTATATATTGTTCTTCTATATCTTTTATTATACAACATTCTTAACTCTTTCTCAATGATACTTGAAAAAGCTGCCAAAATGGTACACAGTATTGGTGAAAACAAACTCAATTTCCTACACTTAGACATTTGCTTATCATTACCTTTAAATATTAATTTTAAACTAACTTTTCTAACAAATAACTTTAAGTCCGTTACAGCTTGCACAATATCATCAGACATATTCGGAATAAATTTCAAACCTTTCTTTAGAACATTCAGGTGGAATTTATCCAGTACAAAATTTGAGAGATTTACAGTACCTTCATTCAGCAATGCAGAACGCTCAATGTCATACTGTTGTGTGATTATTGTAGTCCCCACATCCCTAGGGCTATATCCAGTTCCATAGTTAAGCATTCCTGTATTAATGGTTAATTGTTCACTCGCTTCACCACCTTGCTCTGAATCAATGGACTGCCATTCTTCCTTTTGAAGCCAGTAATTAGCTGCTGTGACTGTCGTTGTGATGAGGTATTCTTCGTCGTTATTTGCAGGGGAACTTTTTCGGGTTGTTTTAGCTAAAAAGGAGAGTAGGTGGTTATTTCTCTTTGTGGCGTTCCTTCTTTTAGTGTTTCCTTCGTACAAGTAGAGGCATTAATTGTCATCACTTCCTTTACTTTCGGTCGCACAGCATTATCTATCATGACGTCAGCTCAAATACATGTGAGAGATGCAACTATATAGCCAAACTGGAGGCCGAACTCTCTCAACTCAGGGCTGGCATGACCAGACAGGAGGAGATGGCAACCACACACACAACAATCCCAGTCCCACATAGACCTACCACAACTGCAAACCAAACACATAAAAACACAAAGACATACTCAGAGGCTCTAATAAAAAACTTACCAAAACAACAGAGGCTCCCAAGGCAGACATCCAAAAATCCACCACCTCAAAACAAAACACATGCAACACATACTTCAATAAATCAGTGTGTAAACCAATCACATCCCTTAAGGCCAAACACCTTGCCTGATACACTAGTAATAGGTGACTCTATAGTCAGACACACTGATGTCCCGCTGACCAGGCTGAACAAGGAGAAGGTGACTGTGAGCTGTCTATCGGGAGCTAGGATCCGCCATATAACACACGCACTCAAGTCACTCCAAAGCAAGTACAAATATGACTCTGTCATTGTCCATGCTGGTGTGAATGACCTGAGACGTACCTCCCTGGACTACATGAAAAGAGACATAGAGGAGCTCTCTGATTATGTAGCCCAGGCTGGTATGACCCTGACCCTGAGCAGCATCTTGCCCTCACCAAGAATGATACCACAATACAAAGACAAGATGATCAGCTTTAACAATTGGCTCAAGTACTGGTGTCATTCTAAGGGGATCCAATGTCTGTCTGCCTGGGATGACATGTTGGACAAGCCACGCTGCTTTGCAAGGGATGGCTTACACCTGTCACCACTGGGCTTCCGGATATTGGCTAAGGCTCTTGCCACCCACATAGTGCCTTTTTTAGGCAAGGCTCAAAAGACAAACCCACCTCCTTAGAAAACAAAAATGGAAAAAAACTAAGGGTAATGCTGCTCAACGCCAGAAGTCTAAATCTCAAGATGCAGGCACTTGATGCACTCCTCAGCATGGAGAACATCGACGTCTGTGCAGTAACTGAAACCTGGTTCAAGGCTCCTGAGAGCACCCCAGTGCTACCAGGCTATACCTCGTATCATGCTTTTCGGCCCCAAAACCCGGGACAAACCACAAAGGGAGGGGGAGTGTCCATATTCATCAAGGACACCCACACCTCCAGGTTAGTAGCAACACATGAAGCATCAGAGACCATACAGGTGCAACTAACCATAGGCAAAACTGCTATACAACTGGTAGCATGTTACAGACCACCCTCCCAATCTCAAGAACCCCACTCAGCCTTCCTGAAGACATTGGAGGATATGAATGTATCACAAAATACCATCATACTGGGAGACTTCAACTACCCAAACATAGACTGGGTACATTATTCTAGCCCTAATACCCTAGCCCAAAGGTTCCTGGAATTCATAAATTCAAATGCACTGGAACAACTAGTCACCTCTCCCACTAGGGGAGATAATATACTAGACCTGATCATCACAAACATGGGGACAAAATGCTCCACACCGGAAGTATATCCCTCACTAGTGAGATCTGACCACAAACTAATCACCCTGGATATACATATCCCACCTCCACCCCAGCACAAAAGACCACAGTGAAAAACTTCTCAAAAGCAGACTTCACTCTTCTTAAGACTGAGATGGTATCCTTTAAGCCCACTGTGCCAGTGGATACCACATCCCACAATGCCGAATCCTTCACAAATGCTTTCTATGGACATCTCCAAGAATGCGTGGATCATGCAATCCCAAACAAATCCAAGTCCCTCTCCACCAAAGGTAAGCGTCCTGTCTGGTGGACCTCAGCCATAAACAAA
This sequence comes from Protopterus annectens, assembly GCF_019279795.1. Taxonomy (NCBI): domain Eukaryota; kingdom Metazoa; phylum Chordata; order Ceratodontiformes; family Protopteridae; genus Protopterus; species Protopterus annectens. Next base: position 351,372,084 of record NC_056750.1, read on the forward strand.
TTGTATAACAAAAGAAGGAAGCTACTGCACGTCAGAGCAAAATCCCACGAAGGGAAGACATCTCTGATCAACATTAGCAGAAAACTACGTTCTCTCATAAAAACATCCAAGGCCAACTTTGAGAGAAAAATCACTAAGGACACTAAAGATAACCACAAAGCCTTCTTCAGCTATGTTAGAAACCTGGGCGGAAACCCTCAGATATGCTCAGAGTTGGTTCACAACAACAAAAAATACACTGAACCCACAGATATTGCCAACATTCTGGCTGACAGGTTCAGTGCAAATTTCTCCCCTCCTTCACCCCCAAAAGAAGAAATACTTATCCCAGCTGAATGTAATCTCCTGTCATCTCAGATGTCCAAGTGAGAACCGCCCTAAACAAAGCAAAAACACAGCATCAATGGGACCTGACGGTATCCCGGGTTGCGTGTTACGTGAACTCCAAGAGGAGCTAAACCCACACATAAAAATGCTATTTAACCTTAGCCTTACTTCGGGATATGTACCTGAACACTGGCGTACAGCAACAGTGGTCCCACTCCACAAGGGGGGTGCCTCTACAGACCATGGAAACTACCGCCCCATAAGCTTAACCAGCCTGGTCTGCAAAGCTATGGAAAGAATCATTATGGAACTCATAAACAGAGACATAGGGGACCTACAGACACGTGACTCCATCCAGTTCGGTTTTGTAAAGGGCAGATCCTGCCTTTTAAACCTGGTTGACTTTTTTGAAACAGTCACTAGAGCCATTGATGAGGGCAAAGCAGTCCATACAGCATACCTGGACTTGGCTAAGGCCTTCGACACAATACCCCACTCAGGCATCATAGATAAGCTCAACAGCTTAAAAGTAAACCCTTATGTCACTAGATGGGTTGCAAACTGGCTAAAGGACAGAACCCATAAATTTAAAATCGCTGGAGCAATGTCTGACTCAAAGCCAGTCACAAGTTGTGTCCCACAGGGATCTGTCCTGGGACCCCTCTTCTTTGGCATTTATTTCTCAGATGATAAAACAAACATGGGAGGGCTGTGGCTGACAAAGTTCGCAGATGACTGCAAACTAGGCGCCATAGTTGATACACCAGCAGACACACACATCCTACAAAAAGGCCTCACAGAAACGGACAACTGGTGCTGGAGTCACGGCCTTAAACTAAATACCAAAAAATGTATAGTCATCCCCTTTGGGAAAAACAAAGTACCCACAAATTATCACATAGACAGCAACCCACTGAGTATGGAAAAAGTAATCAGAGACCTAGGGACCCAAGTCGACAGCGACCTCTCATTTGACACCCTCATTGCCAAAGTGGTTAGAAAAACATTCTACCTTGCACTCCTCATCATGAAGGGATTCACATCCAGATCCAAGGATGTCATTGTACCCCTATATTCCTCCCTCATCAGACCCATGATTGAGTACAATGCCCCATTTGGTATGTACCTCACCCGGCATTTGCAACAGCTGGAGAGACCACAAAAGTACCTCACCAAGAGGATCAAGGGTCTCCAACATATGTCTTATTCTGCCAGACTAAAGAAACTTCAGCTCTATTCAGTAGCATACCGCCTGCTCAGAGGTGATCTCTGCCTGACCTACAAGGCCATGTCCAATCAGGATCTGATGGACATGCTCCACCTCAAAAAATCCAAATCCATCAGAACCACGAAAACTAAAGACTTAAACCTCGGCACAGGTATGAATAGGACATGCTGGAGGGATAGATTCATAACCCAGAGGCTTCCCATGCTTTGGAACAAGATCCCAGTTCGTATTAGGCAGAGCCCCTCACTGACTCTCTTCAAGAGAAATCTTGATGAGTGGATGGGAGATCGTAAGTTTACCCCAGGGGTTCACATCTGTGTCACTGCTAGACAGGGGCACAGTAAAGTAATTCTATTATATAAGGGGACCTTCATTGTGTCACTACTAGACAGAGGCACAGTATTCTAAATTTATTCTGTACATTTTTTGTACCATTTCATGGGGTGGCAAAAGCCACATCACTATGGCTAAGATTACAAATGCCCCAGGGCAGATAGCCTAGTACTATACTATGAAACTATGAAAGCAGTGGGAGGTGGAGAATCCACCGCCTCATTATCTCTTCTTTTATTAGACAAACTCTGCCCTTGATTGGATGCTTGCATAGAGGGGCTGGGTTTGTCTTTACTGTGGAAGTTAACACTGGTTAGATTTTCTACTAATACCACATGTTCATCAAACGTATCAAGTTGGTCCAGTAAACTAATTTTTTTACTGCTTGAATCCATTTTCTTTTCTTTCTGATACACAAAAGTATTGTTATTTCTCGGCCAAGAAAAGATATGACTATTTTTAAAATCATTAATGTCCCTTTGAATTTTATTCTTTTTCATTTGTTGTAATCTCTTATCTAGAGCATACAAACGATCCAGGACTGTTTGATACATATCAGACAAGTCTTTAAAGCATGACATAGTAACCAATTCATTCTCCAAACTTTCTATTTCCTCCACAAGCTTGGTTTCTATAGGTTCGAAGAAGTTATTCATAAGGCGCATGTAGTCCGCGCTTAATTTAAGATTTAACTGTTGCCATTGAACTAAAAGGTCATTATAAGTAATAGCATAGGAAGGCATCTTAAGAATTCTAAGTCCACGTGGAACAATACCCAACTCCAAATAAGCTTGAAAGCTTAACCGTTGCCATTGGAGTTGCTTGTAGGAATGCACTTTTCCTTCTAGAGTAATTAATTTCTGCTTAAAATCCCCCTCCTCCCGGCCAAGGTTACCTGGGCGGGGGGGGGGGGCCTGAGTAAATGTTAGTTTTAGCAATGGGTTTTCTTCTTGTCGAAGCAATCTGCTCATTAGGTTCCTTTCTGCCCGTGTTTCAATCTCCATGATGAGTGGTAAATACAAACGGCTGGCCAAACTTCTCCTCCTTTATTTGGTGTGAGCAATGGAAACCAAATAAAGTACAAACTAAATAAAATACTTCGGTAATACTTGTATTAAAACAAAGTACTAAGAAACAGCAACTAAACACACCAAAACTTTATGTAGAAAAGCTTTCGGGAATACACCCTTCATCAGGCTTAAATAATGCTGTTAGCCTTAAACCAGTCTTATTGAAAAAGCAAAGAGAAAGACGTTGATATAATATTTTTAAACAATATCTACATTCTGATAGAGTATATTTATTTGGATAATGGTTTTAAATTAAGATATGTAGTAATGTAGTTTAAGTTAATGTAAGCTATTTAGAAATGTTTATGTAGTGTAATTTATTTTTGTAACAAGTTATATCTTTTTAAATAACTAGGCTGGCTACATCATGTGATTAATTGATTCCTCTATTTAAAGTTCTGTAAATTAATTGCTTAATGTGTACTGATGAAGGGTGTATTCCCGAAAGCTTTGCTACATAAAGTTTTGGTGTGTTTAGTTGCTGTTTCTTATGACTGTGACCTTCCCAAGTGATTTGGAAAATTAATAGCTTAACTGATGCTAACATAGATCGATAGATGGATTGTTAACAGATAGACAGATGGATAGAAGGCTGGATTCAGATGAAACGCAAATCAATTAAATGAACTAGAGGAGTTGACAATTAAAAGCACTTGAACTTGAGCTATAGGATGGTAAATCATAGAGTATCAGGCGCAGTTAATTTATATCTGCCTTTTAAATGAACCTGCATATTTTTAAGAGTCTACTTAATATATAGACCTTGAAACTCGAGGTTATGAATCACTTTTTTGAGAACAGATATCAAAGCCCTTCTCCAGGAATTTGCCCTTTTCCCCACTGTAGTGCAATCTCTTAGCTGGGGCATATGGGGGGGCACAGCACCCCCATGATGGAGAGATTAAAATTTTTTTGTGTTTATGCAATCATTCCGTTGGCCCACTGGTTACTTGCCGTGTGAAAAATTTTGCTGCAACGATCATTTGTGGAGTTTCACTTTCACTGAAAATGGGTCAATGAAGAGGTATTCAATGTATTTACTTTTCTCTCTCTCTCTCTCTGTATATATATATATATATATATATATATATATATATATATATATATATATATATATATATATATATATATATGGGTCTAGGACTATTCAATGAAAACACATTTCATTGAAAGTCAAATGACTATGCACAAATCTCTGAAAGCTCAATTCACTGAAAACTCAATTCAATGAAACACATTTTAATGAAAGTTATGTATGGCTTTTTCCCTACTGTTGTGTGACCCTGGAGTTAATATATATAGTAAGGGAGGTGTGGCGGTATAGCACCCACATATTTTGGATATATATTAAGTTCAGAAAAGAGTAATTTATTGGAATTGCAAGTATCCATGTATATCATTCAAATTATTTAAAATAACTGGGGGGCTATGCCCCCCACACCCCCTTACTATATATATATATATATATATATATATATATATATATATATATATATATATATATATATATATATACTAACACCAGGGTCGCACAACAGTGGGGAAAAGACCATATATAACTTTCAGTGAAATGTGTTTCAGTGAATTGTGTTTTCAGTGAATTGAGCTTTCAGTGAAATGTGCTTTCAGTGAATAGTCCTAGACCCATATATATATATATATATATATATATATATATATATATATATATATATATATATATATATATATATATATATATATATATCTATATATATATATATATATATATATATATATATATATATATAGAAAGATAGATATATACATAGCTGGATACTTATCAGATTATCAAAGTTTCAAAACTTCACAATTCATAAGGTTGGGACCATATGATTGAAGTTTCGAAACTTCGAATGTTTTGAATGGAGATCATGGTACAGTGTGCAATGGGAAATTTACCCTTTTCTGTAATGTAGTAGAATCTCATAGTTGGTATATTTAATTAGCAAGGGGTGTGGTGGGTTGCAGGGGGGACTTGCCCCCTGCAGAAGCATTAAAAATAGAATTTTTTTTAATGTTCAAAATTCCGATCATATGGTCTTCGCCATACGAATTTTGAAGTTTTATAACTTTGATAATATAACATAGATCCATACACACACACACACACACACACACACACACACACACACACACGCATATATATATATATATAATGTATATACATCTTCTTTTGGCTTTTCCCGGATAGGGGTTACCACAGCAGATCACCTGTCCACTCATGATTGGCAGTGGAGTTTTACGGTGTTGAGTTGCCAGCCCAGCATACAACCTTCCACAGAAGGCACACACATGCACGCACTCATGCCTAGGGCCAATTTAGAGTGTCCATTCCACCTACAGCATATTTATGGGATGTTGGAGGAAACCGGAGCACCTGGAGGAAACCCACGCGACCACAGGGACGACATGCAGACTCTGCACAGAAAGCACCCCAGCCGAGAATTAAACCAGAGAGCCTCTTGCTGTAAGGCAGCAATGCTAACCACTGCACCACGACAGCCACCCTATACATATATTAATCTATGGGTGTCAAACATCCAATTGAACAGACACAATGCCAACTATATATATCTATCTATATATATATATATATATATATATATATATATATATATATATATATATATTAATCTATGGGTGTCAAACACCCAATTGAAAAGACACAATGCCAACTCCTGTTTGGTCAACACCACATTTGGGTGACTCAGACAGTTAGTCAACAGACGTATGAGGCTGACAATACCTGGTTAGGGGAGTATTCCCTTTCCCTGGAGACTGTGCAATCATGGATCTGCTGTTTGTTTAGTCTGTTCTAGGGTAATCTCCAGACCATGCACAGAATGTGTCGATGTTTGTTCATTCGACATTTTGATATTAATCTCCTTCCTGGATGTTGGCATTGTGTCTGCATGTATCTGTTTGAGTTGGTGTTTTATATATATATATATATATATATATATATATATATATATATATATATATATATATATATATGTACAGTATGCATGTTTTTGTATATCTACATATATCTATCCATGGGATTAAATCTACATGTTTGTGTGCACGTGTGGTTTACACACAAACACATGCACATGTACACACACACACACACGCACACACACACACACACACACATACACACACACGCACACGTCTGTCTATATATATATATATATATCTATATATATATGTATATATATGTATATATATATATATATATATATATATATATATATATATATATATATGTATACAATTACAGTTTTATTTCCATGCTTTGCAGCAAAATCTCAGAGCAATGAAAAGGAAAATTATATTTTTGAAAAAAGGCAAGCCTCCTGCACCCCCAGCTATTTAAATATACCAACTCAGAGGTTGCACAATACAGGGAAAAAGGCATATTCCCCAACCCAAAACTGTTGTGATTTTGCACAATCAAAATGTTTAAATCCCAGAGACCATGTGTAAAAATCATTGTTCTTTGTTTGCATGATCCAAGATTTTTTTTTCTCAGAGCATGGAAATAAGATTTTTGATGTTTTCTTGTTGATTATTTTCATTTGACCATTTCTGTATCTAATATTTTATTCTAATGGGCCTACTTCTAAATGTCGAGGTTTCATTAGACAGAAGTTTTGAAACCTTGAAATGTAAATAAAAAAAAATTAAATCAAAGAAATCTTTTTTTTTTTAAGTTTCTGCAGGGGGGAGGGGGCAAGCTACCCTGCACCACCCACACCCCATGCTAATTAAATATACCAACTGAGAGATCACACTACAGTGAGGAAAGTGGTAAATTTACTGTTCTGCATTGTATGATAAGCTACATTTAAATGGTTTGAAGTTTCAAAACTCCAATCTTATGGCCTCGACCATAAGAAATTAAAAGTTTTGAAACTTCAAAATTTAGAAGTAGACCCATATATACAAAAAAAAAAAATATATATATATATATATATATATATATATATATATATATATATATATAGGTTCATTGGTTGGTACTAGACTATCAGCCATAGAGTCTATACAAGCCTAGCCATAACAATTCCCTGGATATTCCTTCCCACAATATTTACTTCCCTGGACCCCTGTCTAGCAGGGCGACTGACGTGATACTCGTGGCGAATTTCTTATCTCCCATTCAATCGTCAAGGTTCCTTTTGAAGAGGGCCAAGGAGGCGGTCTGCTTGACATGTATGGGCAGTCTATTCCAGAGTATGGGGAGACTCAGGGTCATTAACCTATCCCTCCAGCATGTTTTGTTTATTGTCTTGACAAGGTTTAGATCCCTGGAGTGTGTGGCTCTGAGGGATTGGGATTTTTTTAAGTGGAGCATGTGTCTGTGTGTGTGTGTCAGTGTATATATTGATATATACATATATATATATATATATATATATATATATATATATATATATATATACATATATATATACATATATATATATATATAGATATATAGATCTACACACACACAAGTAAAGGTTACAAAATAGAAAAAACATTCAGTAAAACCTTCAAGAAAGACTCAGCCAATATTCAGTCTTCACTGTGCAATACTTTAAACCTCCTGTAATGAAGGCCCATATATATATATATATACACATATGATACCCTTTTTTAAGTGTAACCTGGATAACTGGATGGGAAACAGAAAATACATCCCTAGGATTACACCCGTGTCCCCACTGGACACAGAAATCAGGTGCTGCCTTTTTTAAACATAGGCTAAACTCTTGGCTAGGCTTATAAGGGCTTCAGGGTCAACAGTTTAGTAACATGCTATGATCCCATGGTCCTACGACCCTGTAAGAACATACCAATTCTTTGGCTATATGAGTTATGAATGCATTTTTTTAAGTCTTATGGCCAAGAAAGCCAAAGCCCATTAGCTGTAGAAATGCCATATTTCAGACTTATATATATATATATATATATATCCTAATGGATCTAGAGCTATTGAATGAAAGTTCAATAGTCCGAATCCACAATCACCGAACACACTTTAACGAAAGCGCTTTCACCGAAAAAGCACTTTCGTTAAAGTGTGTTAAAAAAAAAAAAAAAAAAACAATAAATCTACTTTTATGCAGGGGGGCAAGCCCCCTGTGCCCCCCACACTCCCTACTTTAATATTCTCACTCTTAGATCACCCTATAGTGAGGAAAAGGGACTATTCCCTTATGTGCACCGTAGTATGATCTCTGCAACAGGCATACTTATGCAAAAGTGCTTCTTTGGTGAAAAGCACTTTCGTGTAAGTATGCCCGGCCGATAGTGATTCAGTGATGTTGTCATTCAGGGATCAGTACAGATCCCATATATATCTTTACACACACACACACATACACACATACACACACACAGACATATATATGTATATATATATATATATATATATAGATAGAGAGAAAGAGAGAGAGAGAGAGATGGGTGTGTGTTTGTGTATATGTACATGTATGTTTGTATATATATATATATATATATATATATATATATATATATATATATATATATATATATATATATATATATATATATATATATATATATATATATATATATATATATATATATATATATATACAGAGAGATTTGCATATATATATATATATATATATATATATATATGTTTATGGTGTGCTGGTGTGTGTGTGTGTGTGTGTGGGCATGCATATGTTATACATATAGGTGTTTTATGTATACAATTTAGAAAGTTTTAAATAGTTCTGCAAATGCCTGTTTATGTAAAGAGTTAAATTTCTGTTAAGCAATGTTAAACTTACTTTTGACAGCCTACCTTCTCACCTTTTTGCTATCTTTATAAAATGGGAAAGGTTCCATATCCACTGGAACTTGTAATTCTCTTATTTAGTCTGTTTGTGCCAGTAACATTTAATTTGTTAGAGCCAGTAACACTGGACTCCACTATAGAACCTGCTCATTCAAATTGAACCTTCTCATTCAAATTGTTCTATTATAGTTCCACTTTCTTGCCTGTTATGATGTACTTCATTGCAATTATTGCATTCTTACTGTTTTTTAATGCTGTATTTTTTTTTCTTGGAACTTATTGTTCTTTGTACTGCCTCACTGCAACTATTGCATTTTAATTTTAATACTGTATTTTGTTTTTGTCTTGGAGTTTTTCTCCCCGGGCCTCCACTGAAAATGTGCCCACTGTGGCCCAGTGGAATTTTCTTGGTAAAAAAATGTCAATCAATCAATAAATAAATAAAGCAACATCCCTGTCTTACTAACCCTTGTCCTCCAGCTTGGTACACTCTTACAATGTACAGAACCGAAGAGGTTTTTATGATCATAATTTTTTTTTTCAGCTCATTGTTTTTGATATTTAATTTTTGAGAAGCCAAAGGTAAGATTGTCAAAGGCTGGGATGCAAACTGATCCAGATAGACAGTTAAACAGATTTAGATTATAAAAGGCTAAGTTGAATTTAGAAGAGAAAATAAAGACGATCAGATTCTTTTATTAGTAATTCAGACCGTCATGACAGTGATTATAAAAGGACATCCTGGCTCACATTTCATTCCAGTGTATGTTCTCTTTTCTAAATATCACTGAATTATAATGAAGTACTAAAAGTCACACACGCAAGTACACACAAATATTTATCAATAGCTATATACATATGTGCGCGTGCCCTCATGCGCACGCGTGTGCGTGTGTGTGTGTGTGTGTGTGTGTGTGTGTGTGTGTGTGTGTGTGTGTGTGTGTGTGTGAATACATACATATATATATATATATATATATATATATATATATATATATATATACACACACACATGGGTCTACTGTATAACTTCGAAAATACACTTCTTTGAAATTACACAGTAGACCCTGGGTTACACGAAAGTGCACTTTCACGAATTCCACTTCTGCGAATGGTCTACATACTGCAGTTTAGTGCAGTAGTCACAGACCTTAGGGTTAGGGCACTGGTCATGGTAAGGGGATAGCTAGTAGGGCTATCCCCTTACCATGACCTGTGCCCTGACCCTATGGTCCCTGACTACCGCACCACAGTGGAGGACATAGCCTGTCCTCCACTGTGGTGCAATCTGAACTAGGGTTTAGGGCACAAGTCATGGTAAGGGAATAGCTAGTAGGGCTATCCCCTTACCATGGCCCATGCCCTAACCCTAAGGTTCGTGACTACCGTCCCACAGTGGAGGACATAGCCTGTCCTCCACTGTGATGCAGTAGTCACGGACCTTATGCTTAGGGCACGAGCCATGGTAAGGGAATAGCTAGTAGGGCTATCCCCTTACCATGGCCCATGCCCTAATCCTAAGGTCCGTGACTACCGCATCACAGTGGAGGACATAGAACATTTTCCTGCTGTCCTCCACTGTGGTGTGATATGTTTGCAGAAGCAGTGTTCGCGAAAGTGCACTTTCGAATAAGTGCACTTTCGCGTAACTGAGCAGTCTACTGCTCTTTTTTGAATAAGTGGTATTCGATTAAAAGCAGTAGACCCAGATATATATATATATATATATATATATATATATATATATATATGTATTTGCATGTATGTATATAGATGTATGTAATTGGTTTGCACCACTGAATGTATTTTTTATAGCAGAGCAACTGATAAAACTAAGTAATTTTATAATATCCAGCTTCAAATATAATGAAATACATGTAACATTGCAATAGATAGCAGTCTGTGTCATAAAGTATATTTTCCTCATACCTCTATGCTATGAAACATGCATTTATCAGATTTAATTTATACTTCTGATTCTCTTTATGACATGAGAAAAGTCATTGCTTAGTTCAGGCATTGCTGTAGTACATTAATAATTTATTATTCCTTCTAGGTTAGTCACAGACCCAACAAATTCAGTAATGTTAAGAAAACCCATTGTTATCTGTTTGAAGATGCTTATTTTATGTTTTGACAGGACCATTAATTACTGGAAAATGCATAACACAATGCAAAATGTATTCCCTTGATTTCTTTTCTTCTGTGCCTTACTATGCATTTACTATATTCATGCTGAGTTGTATCCTGTTTTTTTTTTCCCACTGTACAGCAATTTGGGACATAGACAAGGCATAATACATATTCATGCTTATATATGTAAATGAAGCCCATCTGCTGCTGCAATACCATCTGTTGAAGGTAATGCAAAATTACTATTAAGTTTAATGGCAAGACTGTTTTCATGATTTGTAATGGTTAAAGGCTTGTTTGTTGCTATGCTTATATTACACTGTTATTAAAAGACAAAAGCACATAGCCTTTAAAATATAATTCAGGTCACAGATTGGCCACTATGGTCATCATGGTCCTCAAATATACTATTTTTTACATAGAATGATTTAGCAAATTATTGTATATACGCATTAAAAAAGTCAATATTTTTCATTATATTTGCTAATTGTAAGAAACATGTTTATGAAGTATTACGAACTGGGCAACAGTAGTCCACAAGTTAAGGCAGCTGCTTGGCAGCTGTTGATTTTTCTGGTTTTGTCCTTTGGTAGGTTGCATTCTGTGGAGAGTATACATTTTGCCAGTGCCAACATTAGTTTTATGAAAGTATGCAGCCCCCCCCCCCACTTGATAAATGCATGTCTCACTTTACATTATTCAATTACTGAGCCTTTAAATTATCTGCATTAATATGTGTTGCATTTCTTTGCATCCAGCACTGGTCTGCCATCTCATCCAGAAGTGGGTCTCTGCCTTGCTCCTGTTATTTGCCAGCATAAGCTCTGAATTCCCATGACTGTGAATAAAAAAGGGTATTAGAAAATGGAGGAATAAATAAGTAAAATATTACACACCAGACACAATATTAGAGAAGATATTCTGCATTGTAATATTTGTGGATAATATATGGAACATGTTGCAGTAATCTCATAGTAGGCTCCAACACTGATAAATATTTAAATAGAAACTGCAGAAAATTGAAAAAAATAAATGTTCTGTTGATGTTGGGTGCTACTGGAAAAAAGAAAGCAGAAAAAGCAGTGGTCCCTAACAGTGGTCTCTAGCACAAGATGAATCAACAATAGGGGACAATCAAAATATAGCATTCCTGGTCAGACAGAGAAGGTCATGAGAGATCTGGCTACTCTTTCTCATCCTATCATCATGTTTCAACCATATTTAGGAAATCCTTCTATCTGGCCCAGTTAATTACCAACGGAATATGTTCAACAGCCAAATAAATCAACTACCCCAGTAGTCTTATCAAACTCATTACTGAATACAATGGCCCCTTTGATATGTAGAAATACAAGTATATTGCCAACACCCTGTGTCAATATCTATCAAACAAATCTTTCCATTTCTGGAATAATGAGTCCCTTGTTCTAGGCCTCATTTCACTTTTAAAATGTGCAGCACTTGAGCTAAGTATGTTGTGTTTAGAATCCAAATACTATTGTCAATGCTAATATATTTAGATTTCAGACATTGGGATCCAAGAAGATACAATCTTCCCTTGGATTCAATAAACTCTGTGTAGGCTTCACACAAAGCATATTCATGCCATGAACCACATTTAAGCAAGGTTTCATGGCTGGCAACAGTGTTCGGCCAGGAACCCACATAAGGGAATACCGATTTCACTCCTTTTTAAATCAGAGAACTGACAGTCTGTGGTTTTATATGTAATGCCACAATGATCACCAGGGCTTCACAGATAGCTCTCAATCTATAAGTGCAAGACATTTGGACAAAGACCAATATAATGGGGGACAATGACCCTGAAATACAGACTGATATGACATATTTGCACAACAGAAATGTGCTACAATAAGCAGGGGTTTGTGTAAAAGATACATGTTCTGAAGGATGTTAAGTATGAAACTCAAATCTATGTAATTATTGAGTCACATCAGTCCTGAGATCATCCCAGTAATACAGCAGAAAGCTACAAATCTGATAAGGAGCACATCTGGACATTCTTTGAAAATCTGGACAGTTGAGAGGTATGATTAAGTATATGGTCCAAACACCACACAGGACAGTGTATCTACAGTGAGGAGTTTTATGATATCCCCATTCATGGCATTCTCTACTGAAGATGTGTAAATGATTTGTAATGGTACATGGACTGCCATGTAAAATATAAACTCAGGATAAGTGCGTGTATTGAATAGAGACACACAGATGAACTGTAGGAATGAACAGAGGGAAAGAGGACAGGTAAAACAACTTAATATACAGCAGATGAGGGCATGTCAATGGAAGATGCTTGTAATAATAATGCAATCACATATCAATATTAATTATGGGACTGTCACACAAGTTGACATAACAATGGGGAGGATGTCTGTGTGAGATAAACATCTTACATAAATAATGCAGATGACATTTATCAGGGAGACGATGTACAATTGAGATAGGGTGCATACCGTAAAGCTGTGCAAATTGATTTGCTTGAAAATGAGTGTAATCTCAGTAGAGGTCTCTGGTAAGCTGGACACAGGTAAAGGCTCATGGACAAGGTTAAGAGAACCAACACAATAATGGACAATATCAGAATAATACCACCAGTAATCCCATGCCTCTAACATAAGATATGGGATTTAGAGTGATCAGAAATAATTCTGCACAAACACACTTCTACAACTACTATTATATGTCTACACTCTATGAGGGTAATCACGCACACTGTCCTGGCACCATAACATCAGCTGACGGTGTTAGGAGGGACACTGTTATGCCTATATGTGACATTATGAGCAATACAGGCTAGCTGACAGGTGTACATGGCATATATAAATATATATATATATATATATATATATATATATATATATATATATATATATATATATATATATATATACACATATATATATATTATTTATTTATTTATTTATTTATTTTACATTTGTTAACCGGGTTAGTCTGGCTGAGCTTTTGGCTCATTTTCAGCAGAGACCCATAGAGGAAAGCTCCTCTGGACTAGAAAACAATTTATTAAATTTTAGTAACATAGTAGTAACAATCAGCTATAGGATCTTACAAGCAGAGACCTGGAGAGAAAAAAAAAACTCCTCAGGCAATTCAGTTATACAGAGTATTAACAACTGGCAGACAAGTATGTGAGTTGTTACAAACAAGGTTTTAAACAATTAGCAGAAAAAAGTGTGACTAGTTACAATATTATTTTAGCTGCTTAGAACAAAATGAGTTAATAGTTAGGCAGATGCTTATTTAATGTGGGTAGGATCTAGTGGTATAGGAGTTTGGAAACAAGAAAGGAAAGTAGGAATGGCTAGTAGGAGATGTAGGGGAGGTAGAGTATAGGAGACAGACTAGACAGGTTGTTTTGAGACTGTAAGAATTAAGAGTGGTTGGAGATAGAGGAAGGGAAGAGGATATATATATATATTTATATATATATATAGATATATATATATATCTATATATATATATATATATATATATATAAATATATATATATATATATATATATATATATATATATATATATATATATATATATATATATATAGGTCCCCTTCAAAAAAATCTAAAACCCATAACATCTAATTTCATAACATTGAGACCAGAACATCTAAAACCCAAAACATTGAATTTCATAACGTCTAACAGTACAAATCACATGAAAATAACATCCTCTCCATATATAACGACATATAATGACACCAAACTACCAAACACCCTTTTTACTCCATTTCTACAGGGGGCATTGATACAGTGGGGGTTAGGAAATTAACTTTTTCCCACTGTAGTGCAATCTTGGAGTTGGTATATTTAATTTACGGTGGGTGTGGGGGGTGCAGAGGGCTTGACCCCCTGCAAAAATGTAGTAAAAAGTGTGTTTGGTAGTTTGGTGTTGTTATATGTGGAGGGGATGTTATTTTCATGTGATTTGTAGTGTTAGATGTTATGAAATTCAATGTTATGGATTTTAGATGTTTTGGGATTTAGATGTTCTGGTGTCAGTGTTATGAAATTCGATGTTATGGGTTTTAGATGTTTCAAAGTAGACCCATATATATATCTATCTATATATATATATATATATATATCTATCTATATATATATATATATATATTTTTATATACATATATATATATATATATATATATCTATATATATATATATATATATATATATATATATATATATATATATATATATATGCACACACACACACACACACACACACACACACACACACACACACACATATATATATATATATATATATATATATATATATATATACTGTATTTCTCCATAAATAAGACATAACTAGAGAATAAGGCCTAGCATAGTTTTCCAGGGTGGTCATGATATAAGCCCTACCCCAAAAATAAGCCCCCGATAAGATCATCAACAACACACGATGGACATGTTGAATTATAAAATAATAATATTATTGACACCTGTTGACTGAGGTTATCGTAATCTGCTCACCATTTTCGGACCATTTGGGCACCCAACTTCTTCTCTTTGAAGAAAGTCATAAGATTCTTTCCCCTGGAGTCCTCCACAATTCTTACTGTAGCACTAATCCTCACTCACACTTGACGGTTGAGATCCTTGGTCCATAAACACTGGCAAGTGTACTTTTATTGGTCAAAGTACAGACAGCGCATGTAGAACGTGTGCACTTGATTATGAATGAGTGTGGTTTTGTCTTCAATTAACCCTCCCCAGACAAGATGAGTGTAAAAAGAAAAGGCTATTCTGTCGAGTACAAGAAAGGAATCATGGAGGACTCCTGGGGAAAGAATCTGATGACTTTCTGCAAAGAGAAGAAGCTGGATCTCCGAATGGTTACAAAATTGTGAGCAGCGTATGATAATTTCAGTCAACAGGCTGATGAGGGAAATGCTAAGAAGTGCAAGTGTGGATCAGGTCGGCAACCATTATTTCCTGAGCTGGAAGACATCATCTGTGAATTGATTGCTAACAGGAAAGCAAAGCCTTAGGTTGTGCACAATGCTGATATTCAAGCATTTGCCCTTGCAATGGCACCACAGTTTGAAATATCCCAAGAAGAATTCAAAGCATCACAACATTGGCTGGATGGCTTCATTCAGCAATATGAACTGTCTCTAAGAAGGTCGACAATACTGTTCAAGCTGGAGATACTGAAGTTATTAAACGTGCACTTGCATTCATGTCCTTTGTTGATGGCATCGACTTTTCTAAATACCAACTCTCCAGTATGATTGCTATGGATGAAACTGCAGTGTTTATAGGCCAAGGATCTCAAACAACAATTGATCAGAGGGGTGCCTCGTCAATCTACATTCCTGCCACTGGTTACAAAAGTGCATGTATTACCTGTATATTGGCAATTCATCTAGATGGAAAGAAAACCCCACCTCTAATCATTAGTAAGGGCAAGAAAGATAAGATTGAACATGTTTCAGGCATTTACATTCTTGAAACTGAAAAAAGCCTGGTGCACACAAGCACTTATAAGGAACTGGTTCGATGTAATTCTACAACTTGTTTTGTGAAGTGGCAAAAGAGATCTGTTAGTCTGGGATTCAGCTAGCACACACCGCAGTAAAGATATGAAGAACTTCCTTGCACAGAGAAGAATAGATCAAATAATGATTCCCGCAGTAATGACTGCCTATGTCTAGACTCTTGATGTTGCAATAAACAAGCCATTCAAGAACCATTTGTGCATGGAACTCAATGACTACATTGAAAATAGAATGAAGAGAAATCAGCATGGAAACTTTGTGAAGCCTAGCCTGCAAGAGTTCGTGACTTGGGTGAAGAATTCATGGGATAAAGTCACTGACAGCTGGGTTGCCAATGCACTATGAGCAGGCTACATGGAGAAGCAGTGCTCATTTAAGGAGAGCTCTATTGCTAGGCATGACAGATTGGGGCCAATGGTTCTACAGTAAATGGAATCGCAAAAAATTCAGGATGGAATTCGGGGATTGGAGACTTATGATAATGTTCCAGAAGAAGATGACATGACTGTATTTGAATAACTTTTCTGTTATTGGGGCAACAGAATGGATTGCTTCTGCTTTCAGCTGCCAGCAAGCTCTTATCAATTTTTTTACTTTATTGTATTAAGGTAACATTTCATTATCAAGGGGTAATTACAAAGTTAGGCCACTAGTTCACAGATTTCATTTTTATGACTTTCCATCATGCTTCTCTTACAGTTTGGATAAGGAATAAAGGAAGCATCACCACTCAAAAAGTGGCAGTTATTTGCCTGTTTTATTCACCTCCTCCAATACACATGTATTGCAATTTTTCTGCACTATCTGTTAAGCTTTCTGATATTCTGAAGTTGAAATGTTTTTTGCACTGTTTGTGTAGAATTCTCACAAAACTGTTAACGTGTTACCTAGAACTGTTGCCCAATAATGGAAAAGTACCAAATAAATGTCAATTTGTGTACATGAACAAATATTGATTTTTGCACATGAATAAATTTTGATTTGTGTACATGAATAAATGGACCTGATATATAGGTCACTTCACACATTTCAACATAGTGCAATGTCATGTATGTGATAGACTGGTCTACCCACTTGGTGATATAGCTGTTTATGGCAATATCTTGCAGTGTTGCCTGAATACTTCACTGTGGATTTGTGTCAAATGCCTTGGGCTGGTCAGGTTCCACAGGATGATAGTGTTGTCATCATGCATGCCCTCAATGACCTCTGAGGATATCTATCAGATGTAGCAGACATAAGTTAGCATTAACAACTCACACAGATCTATTGTACTCATCCAGAATATTATTAGTGTCCATTTAGAAAAGAACCATGAGGACATGTTGGCCTACCTCATAGAGTAGAGGAGAGTCAGGATGTGACTATACATGCATGTGTCAGGTGCTGTACCTGCAACTCAAATGAATGCATGTTGCTGTACACCCTTCTATGGGAACATAGCCCATGTAGAGGATGTGTTGAAGTGTGTATTCAACTGTATTAGGAAGATGTATGTATTGAGTCATGCCATAGCTGATCTGTGAAGTTGTCACAGCCCATTGATTCTGTGGGATAGGCCTGGATGAAGGTAAGACAATACATACTACCTATCATGATCTGCCCTAGAGTTCTGACACAATCCCCCATGCATGTATCATTCAGAAACCCTCCCAGCTGGGGATTAACCCTTACATCAGTAGGTGGATAACCAATTAACTCACTGGCAGAACACATACTGTGACATTTGGTGAATCAACCTGTACCAGTACAACTGCACCACTGGTGTACCCCAGGGATCTGTGTTTGGCCCTTTACTGTTTTGGAATCTATTTCTTGACAGTTCAGGCTAAAGTATATGGCCTTTGGCTTACCAAGTTTACTGATTCTTGCATATTGCATGTAATCATTGAGACAAATTATGGGTGACAAAGTCACATAATCTACAAATAAATTCAGAGATTTGTCTTTATTTTGTCCTTCTGAAAATTGGAATTCCATGGTAATTACAGAATTGACAATAGTCATGCTATGCTGAAACTCAGTGATACAAGCACTAGGAACATATGTAGATAACAATCTGAACTTCGACCATCAAGTGTCTACTTTGGTATTGAAAGCCTATGTTGGCACATCATTAGTCATGCCATCATATTCAGATCTTAGGACTGTATGACAGCACTGTACTTGAACCTCATCAGAACACAAAGAGATCATAATGCTCTGTTTTGTATGGACTTCACCAGACACATGCAGCAGCTGGAGAGACCATAGTGCTTTCTCATCAGGAAAACACAGGGCATACAAACCATGCCATGATATATGTGGATAGACTGAAAGCCATGTCACTGCAATTTGTACCTTATAGTATGTGGTCACTTCTGCCTGGCCTGCATGCCAGTCTCTGACCCTACACTGGTGGGAATAGTGCATTTCCACTATTTATTTAAGTACACAGACTACGGTCCTCTGTACTTAAGGCAAGTACCTCAGCTCACGTCTGATGTGAAGTGTCTCAGACAGCACTTTATAACTGATGACAACAGCAGTGTCTGTTGAGGAAAATATGGCAATAACAGTTCCACAAATGCTGGTATAAAAGACACACACATACACACAGTTGACTAGAGTGAGAAGAGAACCCCTAACTATCTAAGTCCACAGATTACAGAACTCATTACTTTACGCAAGCACCACAGCACGTCTAAGCTTTACAAGACTGTAGGTCAACTTATAGTGGATGACATCAGCAGGGCATGTTGGAGAGACCTGCATGAAATGGATGTGTAGGCATGTGCAAGTATCAAAATACTGTCAATCCATGGGATTGGAGGGATAACTGTAGAATACACAATTTTGCTCTTTTGTTTACACACACACACACAGTTGACTTATTGAGAGCAGAACCCCTTCTTATCTAAGTACACAGACTATAGAACTCTTTAGTGATGTGGTACACACAGATGGCATGGAGACATGTTGATGACACATAGTAGAAAATTAAAAAAAAATACAGATAAGGATTGGGGTGAGAGAAAAAAAGAGATACAATTAGTATCATCATATGTGACATGCAATGCATTAATGCAATTATACAACTCTTCTATCTGAAGTATTACAGTTAAGTATACATCCAAGCAGATACACGTTATACTACAGATTGCTGAAAGCAATCCTTGAAATGTGCATATATTGCATATATTTGTGTTCAAATTATATAGATTACAGTTTACAGCAGGGCGTTTGTGCCACTGGTATACATTTTAATTTAATGTAAATAATACTAAAGAAATAAGAGTATTGTATCATTGTGAATTGTGGCATTTGAACCCACAACCTCTGACTACAGTCTAATATTGGACTCTTACAAATAATTTGTGCTACAGACTATTGCATGCATACTTGCTTTTACAGTTGTGATATGCATTCTTAATTTGATACAGCTCTATAAAATACCAATAAAGCTATCTTTAACTTTTTAATGCTGCAATAACAATTCACTTCTGCTGCATACATACCAATTGCTTCCCAGCTGAGCAACTTGAGCTTGCTGATTGAACTCATGCTCAGTGGCAGCTAGGAAAAGAATAGAAAGGAACAGAAAAGCATCATGCATACCAGTCTTGCCTATATTTAGCCTTCTAAGTCTTACAAGTACTCTCTTAATTTCATACTAACACAGCTGTGGGATGTCCGCAGTCTCAAATTCCTCAAACAATGGTTGAGAGTATCCCTTTTTAACTGTGAAGCTCATTAAAATGATGCCTATATTGATCTCTAATGCATGGGATACCAGTGGCACTGGATACAGAATGGGCCAATGTATTCCATGCCTCAAACCTGTACTAGGAGCCAGAATAGTCCCCTTGCAGAAGCCTTTGACTGTGGTGCTTTACCAGGAGTCCAACAAATATCCTGGACACCCCACCTTTCCACCCTAAGCCTGGCACCTTCCCCTCTAATGGCAACCATGTCTACCAGCCAAACTGGAGCAATGGAGACTGAAACTTTCCTGCCAATTCCAGTTATTGCATTTACTGGTCAAGTGCAAACCAAATCAACATGTTTTAGTGATAAGTGGAGAGCAGCAGTGCCAAGCAGGGAGAAATTAAATAATTGCAAATGGAAGGTTAATCTGAAACTTGGCATTAGTTTGTAGGCTGCCTACTGATGCAGCCTGGAAATATATATTGGAAATTAGAAGGTAACTCTTAGGTGAGTTAGGTTTGTTGATATGCACTGAGGGAATAAATGTAATGACCTGACACATTTGTTTTTACCATTATATGCTGAAAAAATGTTTTTTACACTGTGGCATTCAAACCTAGGTATAAGGGATAAAACATTTTCTTCCCCAGCACCGATTTTCCATCTTTGCCACAGAAGCAATGCTCAGACATAGTTAGCAATCATACATAAATACAGGTAACAGCAGGAGCTGTTACGCGTGTATATTTATGACCTGACAGGGTTATTGGATACAGATCTAATTGTGCATGTGTCTTAGGTAAATGTGAAGGCCATGCAGTCAGCATAATTAAACTTACAGAAATATAGTACACACTATGCCCTCAATCATACATCTGAAAATACAATAATGGTGTCTCATCCCTCATACATATAATTCATATAAGCTCCACTATCTAAAGTGTTATAAGTGACAGTTAATATAATGAGAAGTGGAGCAACAGTAAAGTGTATGGAATAACCCAGGAACATGTGCTTAGTGGGTTTGCGTGGTGCTCCAAAGAATTAATTGAATGTATCTAGTTTCAATACTGGCTGTCTGGCTCCTGGCTGCAGATGTTCTGTCTGCTTCCTGGTTGGGCCAGTTTTCCAGTTTGCACACTGCAATGAAATGAGATAAGAACAGACAAACCTGACATTAATTTTCATCTGCTACCCACGATCACACAAAGTGGCACATTGTGCACATTGTACAAAACAGTGCCACCCACAAAATAAATGATAATAAAAGAAAAATGAAATAAAAGAAAAAAAGAAAAAAAGGGGCAAGTAGTTGAAATGAGAAAACATAATCTATGACATACACACTAGAAAATGTTGGTTCACATGAGATATTTCTACATAGATCTGGATTTGATCTCTCATTCCAATGAACTTTCAGAACACAGGAAGGGTGCCTTCTTCCTGTTTGCCATACAAACCACTCTGCAGCAGGGAACTTAGATCATTCTACATACAACCAACTGTAATATTATCTACAGTAATATGAAACCATACAACTGTTATTTGTACATTTATTATTTTTGGTTGTAGTGCAGTAAGAGATCACACAACCAGTTATGATTATGGGTTGCAAATATACAGCTCTGTCTTACCACTCTGTGTTTGTTGGTCATTCTTCTCTTATCTGACCAGTAATCTGAGACATGCAGTCTGTAAGCCATTCTATATCACTGGCCTTAAAATGTGTGAGGATATTACATGGAAATAATATAATATGCAGTTGCCAACAAATGAAGGAGAGGATGCATAGAACTTGTGAACTGTGTGCTGCTTGCTTACATTTCCAATTTTACATCTAACACTTTGTAAGTCTGATCTGACGCATGCACTGGATGTAGGGCAGCCTGCAGTGCTGTTGCGTTTTCCTTCTTCCAACCAGTAATTCACAGTTGCAATCCATTAAAAACAAACACTGAGGGAGTGCCTGCACTATATTTACATCTGATACACGGTGCCAAATATTTGGGATTCAGCAGTTTTAATCAGTTCACACTTGATTTGCATCTTCACTGTGGTAACAGTCCTGAACCTACACCATATAAAAAGGCAACTGTGTGGCTAGGAAAATTGAAGGTAAGGATACTTTTTATGTTGGGGACATAGAACAGAGGCTATTACTTTGGGATACATCTGCACAGAGGATTATTGAACTTGAGAAGATATGCTCGCATTTTGTCAGCTACATACTTCATATGCTGGAATGTAATTAAGAAAATTATGAAACAAAGCTTTTATACTTTTATCTGTATGCATTAGTTAGAAGTATATAGATGCCATAGACATGTTTGTCAAGGCATTTCATAGGTATACATGATTGGCAATACCTTAAAATGGAATGTTCTGTGATAAATTTGTAGACATTTCAGGTACAGTTCATTTAATAGCACTTTTAGAATTTCAAAGATGGTTTGTTAGCAAAATGTGTCATTTGCCTGTTTTTTTTAGGGCAGGGTGCAAAGCTGCATTTCTATTATGGTACAAACAATGATATGTTGCTATTTTTTCTCTCCTTTTTTGCATCCAGCCTTTTTGTATTTCAAATTTCTAGACTGTTTTATGTTTCTCCTGTGGGTAAAACTGAGATGCTACATTTTCTGTTTTATCTGTGAACAATTATTTTGTAGTTATGTCATACTTATGTGTATTATCCTTCTGTTGTCCTTTAGACCATGTAGGACTATGCCCCATAGCATCTTAATCCTTGGAGGTCACCCTTCACTGATGCTGAAAATCAGGTTATTGTCAAAGTGTTTAGGCAACATGGTGCCTTCCTGTTCAAAAGGGGATGGGGAGATATGTCACTCAGATTGCAGATTTGGCAGCAGATTGTCAAAACTGTCAATGCCGTGGGTGGCCACATCAGGACATATGAGCAGGTACATCATAGGGCCACTGACATGATCTCAACCGCACAGAGGAGAGCAGCTGCAGTGGACCATGAGTAGATGAGTTCCCATGACCTGCTACAGAGCCACCACTAACACCAAATGAAGAGTTCCTGTCCACTTTCCTGGGAACGGTCTGGATCCCTGAAAGTAGAGAAAAGCATGACTTCAACATCAGTGGGACTGTTTCAGGAAGAGCTTCCAGGTAGACTTTTGTATCCCAATAGTTGAATACTGTTCTATAGTAAAATAATTTATATCAATATATTACTTTTGTTCCACACGAAAATTTTTGGTGGGGGCATTGAAGATTGCTACAGTTAACAATATTTTCTAATTGATTAGCTTAGGTTGGAGTTGTCATCCAAGTTTTTGTTTAAAGTATAGTTAATGGACATATAAAGGTGTAAAAGTATTACCCCCTGTGTTACTGTTAATTGTGATGATGTTGCCCTTACCTTTTGCTTAACCTCTTCCAGGATCATCTGGCATGCAGAGGATACCCTCAACTGCAGATGGTAAGCCAAACATTTTTATGTCAGTATTGATATGCAATTCAAAGAAGTATTTTAGTATGTGATGTTGATGTCAGGACTGTTGTGTGCATTGTTGTACTGTCTAATAGCAGCAGCACTGTTATTTTATTAGCATATATTGGAGTATAGTAGTTTAGGTAGTAATTGTTCTCATGTTTGTTGTTTATTATCACAGGTGATCCTCTCAGTGGAAGTGTGGGACTTCTACCACCTGATGTCAGAGTATCTGCAGACTCTGATGATGGTAGAGGACAACCAGAGGCACAGTCGGGGGGGGGGGGTGCAAAGGTTGAATCTGACACTGAGGTTTATATAAAGCCATCCCCTGAAATTCCATCAGACACAATCAGCAGGGTATGCCTACCCATTCCATTGATCCATCAGATACTGGACAGGTGGACAATTGATCAGGGAAGTGTGGCTACTGTGGCTTCAGTGCCTGTTGACTCTGGCCATTGCCAAAGAGTGGGGGATGTGTCACAAAGGAGGGTTGTTAGGGGTGCTCAGAGGATGCCTGCTGTCCATCCTCCACCTGATCCCGGTGTCTCTTCCTGTGCCACTCAGCATATGTTTACGGCCATCATGGAGAAACAGGCACTTTCTCACAGGAGCTTCAGAGAAATGCTTAGGGTTGTAGATGTGGCACAGGCTGACATGGGTGACTGCCTCCACCATGTTGCTGATTCAATGGATAGGATGAATGACATGTTGGAATGAGGGGTATCTATGATGGAATGAGTGGTGTCTGTGATGGAATGTCTGTAGGGAAGGGGACTGCATTCTCATGGGTGTAGGTCAGCCACATCATCTGCTGTTAGCCAATGTGGCCATGCCCAAACACGCTCCCATAGTGGCAGTACTTCCACTTCTCAGTACAGGTCCAGGGCTTCTTTTGGTTCTACTCGGTTGTAAAATATCCTTCCTTAGTTCCTCCAAGAAATTGTCATGGCTGGGGACTCTGTCTTCCACCCAGGCATGGCAGGCTATGGGGTCATGGTCCTGGGCATCCTTGTAAGTAGGGCTCATCCAGCAGACATCAGTCACGTTCAGATAGCAACAGTGTGTGTGAACATGGGCATGGATGTGCCAGTGCAACAGCTGTCAGAACTAGTTCTCATGGTCAGATGTGACAATGATGAACTGTCACTGCTACAATGCATGGCTCACACCTGTCCAGCATACCAAGACATAGAGCTAGCATAGAACTTGGCTGTGTTCATGTAGATGCTCACATTTCACCTGGAGGACTCCTACAAATGCACACAACAGTTACATGATACAGCCATGCAGCTTAAAACTCATTCTGCCTCATTGGGCATTTCTTGGTTTATCCAAATATCTGCCTGCTTTTCTTTCTTATTCCCACACACTTGCCAACCAAGACTTCCTGCACACATACACACACACACACACACACACACACACACACACACACACACACACACACACACACACAAAACACCCTGTATAGGTGATGATAACTGTGCCATATCCCTGTTTTGTATCTTTTGGATTTGAGGCTGCATAACCTTTGTGTCTGATGCTCAGGGTGCATAGCTGACTTAGTGCTTAGTATATCTGCATTTGTGATTTTTGAGCTGGTAATTGTACCTTTGACTTATATTGGACTTAGAAAATTAGTTGATAACATCAAAAGTTTCCAACTTTATTGTGAATGATATTATGAGGGTTGTGAAGTCTGAAACTGAAATGTGTATCATTACTTTCTAACTTCCCTCTTTAATGATTTTCCAGTACAAACTTATGGTGCTAAACTGAGGGCATGCAGTGACCATCACTACTTTTGAGAGGCATAAATCCTTTGGTGCCTGAGGCCTACTACTTAGTTATGGACACATATAAGTGAAATAAGTCTCTGCTGTCAAATGTTAAGGTTATTTCTGTACAAATGTCCCACTTTTTACTTGCTTACATTACCAAGTAAGGAAATTCCTATGACACCCCCAGCATGTTCCCTTTTGAACCAAAGTGCTGCCTTTGTCTCCACTGGTATAGGCCCCCTGTGTTTGCCCTGGCTGTAAATTGAGGACAACAGAGGTTGCAGAGTTCTTGTAGTATGTCTTTATCCATGCTGTAGTACTCTACAATTTCCATATCATGTAGGCTGTGATAAGTTACTGAGGGTCTGCAAACTCTTCTTCATCTTGGCCTTTGCCTATCAGCAGCAGCAGCAGCAGCGTAGACTTCAGCCTCTTGCACAAACACATGAATTAAAACAACAGCAGCCCCTAACATTGTTTCTGTGTAGACTCCTTTCTTTGGCTGTACTCTAATAGGTTTTGGAATTCACAGGGAAAACCAGCACTGAGTCTACACAGTTGCTTTATAGGTTGTTGAATAGCTCCTCCATCTTGGATTGGTTGATTAGCATACAGTTCCACTGCTTATGCTGTAATTTTCATGCCACAGTGTTTACCTTGTTTGCTCAGTTGTGCACACCACTAACTGAATCCAAAATGGTGCGCTATCTTGTGCATGTCACACCATGATGCACACATGGTGTAGATAACCATATAGGCCTTATTGAATCTGGCTGCTTGTCTGCTGCAGTTTCAGAAATGACTTTTGAAGATGGGAATACATTTAAATATTTGATATTGGAATTCAGAAATCTTGCCTCCCTGTAGTATTAGTAATGATTTCTGGGGCATGAAAGGCCATTGTGGGTGCATGACTAAATGCATTAACAAAGAATGCTATGATAATCATTGAAAATGAGGGATTATTACACTTACATTGTTTTTTGTCCTATTTTGCTTATAGAAATAATGAAATCCATGCCATGCCACAAGAAATGAAGAACACACTGTTTTGACTTAATTTTATAGTCAGTGACAAAGATAGCTACCTCTAACAGATTCTAGTTGTGTCCAGTTTGTTGGAAAATACATGGATCATGCTTCTGAATGAGTGCATCTGCCAAATGATTTTGTACACCTGGAACCTGAACTTCTCAAAGGTATACTCTGGATTATCCGTCTATTGGCTAGAGTGTGACTGCTTCCTTGCACATTTGGAAAGATATACTTCCCCATCCTTCATTTATGCTCCACATCACTCTAACATTCTCCATCCTGATTTCTAAATGTCCTGGCTAAAAATTTCTTGAAAAGATTTTAGAGGTCTGTCCATTACATTCAGGTATTCTAAATTTGTGAAAAGATTCTCTTCCTTAAAACTATTGTGATGAAATGATGCATTGTTGAAATGGACTCTTCGCATACATTCTGAAAAATCCATTAGTAAATATTGGACTGCTCCTGGGGAGACAATTCTTAAGGATAAGCTTATTATACCTATCTAACACTGTAATTAATAATTTTCAATGAGTCCTCAGACTAATTGCACAGGTTTCTGAGATGCCACTGTGCTTTTCTCATGTGGACTAGGGCATGATTAACCCACATAATGCAAAAAGATATGTACCTCAAAGCTCTTATGTACTATATTTACATTATATTTTGCTTTTGCCAACATGTGTCAGAATTGTTTGTCTCATCATTTGCTTTTTCCTTTGTGGATAGACATTTATCAGAACTTAATCTTTGACCAATTCTAGAAAGGTTATTGATCCTGGAGATATAAGAGCAGATACAATGTAATTCAGTGTTATTACATGAAGATGGTTGAGCAAACGTTTATGTTATGACTCAACATGGTCCTTGTCAGTGCCATTATAAGTTAATTATCTAGCTGAGGTAAAAATGGCATATTGTGTTAGCATATGTGTGCAAAATCTTGAGATAAACATTTAGTAAATACAATGATACTTTTGTCTGGAGCAGTGATGAGAACTGAAAGTGGTGTTGTCTTATTTGAAACTGGAGGTTTCTTTTAAAAAAACCTTGCTTTAACATACTGATGCACACACACATAGACACACACATACACACACACACACACACACACACACACACACACACACACACACACAATCACATGTATATACATATATATATATATATATATATATATATATATATATATATATATATGTGTGTGTGTGTGTGTGTGTGTGTGTGTCTGTCCCCGAATATGCCATGTAAACAAAGTGTGTTTTTTAGCTGTAACAGCCAAACATTTCATAAAGACTTTGAGGAGCTCTCATTATCCAGGTGGCAGAGATGATAACTGGAAATGATGTCATACTATTTGAAAACTCAGACGGTCTTCTTAACAAGGCCTCACTAAAACACTTAAGATAGTCACATTATCTAGCCAGTGTTGACGTGTAAGAATGCAACTTTTATTAAAAAAAATTGCAGTTTTCACAATTCCCATCTTAAAAAAATATTTCCTTGACCCATGTGCTTCCTCAGTGACTCATTTTATTTCACCCTATTAACCAATTATTTCCTGTATTGGGTGGGAGCCTGTCACCTCTATCCCTTGCAAGAAAACTCCAGCCCATTCATTTTATACTGGGGGGTGGTCTCATCTGCCCATTTTCTCCACAGGGAGGCAACGGCTAAGTGAAAGGGAGTGGACCAGTCGCCAGATCTAGTGAACTCCCCTCCTAATCTCTGGAGGTCTTCCTCTTTGATTTAGGTCTCATAAGGTCCACTGTCTACTGGTTACTGTAGGAAGCATACATGTCAACACACACCATTTTCATAACTAGTGTTTTGAGCCTCAGGACAGTTTGAGCTTAATATACCCTTTCTATATGAGTTTAATGCCTAGTGTTCACTCTAGAGGCCACTCCAGCAGTAATCCATAGCTGGCACCCTCTTTCTGGGATGAGCAAGCTGACAACAACCAACGAGTCCAATCATCACATCTCATTTTTTCCAGCATCCATGCTTCTACTTGAATGTGGATCATCTGATTGACAGTCAGGCCTTCACTCTTTTGGCATGAGAACTAGGGCCATCAGAAATATAGGCTTCTTTGTTGTAAATGGCCACTTTGCCCTTCCTTCTCTCTTAGATAAAATTTGAACACTTATTTGTAAATATTGCTGAAATTAACGAGGAGTTGTTAGTACAATAAGCTATATGTGCGGAGTTCGAAGAAGTTCATTTGTATAGCATAGCTAAACTGCCTGATGAACTCATCAGCTTGTAGTAATCTTTTGACTAGTAGAAAGATAAAATTCAAATGTTTTTCCAAAAGGAGAGTAGCAATCATTTCAAAGATCATTGTTATATTTTCCATTACTTGCAGAGTTCGAATTATTAGACTGGTTCCCTTTGAACTGCTCTTTTATTTCCTGAAAATTCTCTGAAGAAAATTCCTTCCTATAATCTTTAAAAAAAAATGTAAGCCATTTGGTGTGAAGGAATTGGGATACATATTCATCCTTTGCTCGATCAGTCTGTCCAATCCCTTGTCAGGCATTGTGCATGCCCCCTCCATAATATTTGCATGCAGATCCCCACAATTCCTTCAGTATACACTTCCAGACCATCCCCTTTCCAAGCCTTAGCTATCAGCTATCTCTGTTCTCTGGTGAGCAACTAAAGTTGTAGTATTTATTCTCCATTCCTTCCCTTTCCCTTGTATATCACAAAAGACATAGGTTACACTAATCTGCCATCGTCTTCACAGCAATGTACTGCAGAATTCTCTTGCTCACTACCATAATGGCACTGATCAACATTTACAAATCACCAAAACTCTGTGGATGGATAACATTCTTCTCAGTGTACCACTACAGAAGCTATTTACCACATGTGGACTGTCCTATAATGATTCGTAACAGTACCAAAATCTTTTATCAGTTTCATCATTGCTAATATTCCTTTCCAAAATCATTCTTCTTACCATATGGCATTCTCTTTAGTTTACCATATCACTCAGTTACATGGTCCCCACCTGCCTTAAAACAATTAAAATGCTTTCCTTTTTATACCTTGCTCCAATTTTCCCTAAAACTAGCCAAATTCATAATCAACTATTTCTCCTCTTGTATCTTTTCTGTTCTCCTTGGTTTTAAGTCCACTTTTTCTGAGTCATCTGGTAACTCTTTCTTAAGAATTTCCAAAGTATAACAGACAATTTATTTTCTGTAGATTATATTTCTTTTTGAGAAATGAAAAAGGTAGCCATCCATTTACACATTCATCCATTAGGTCTCTCAACTTTCTAATGCATGTTTCTTCCTAAATTACCAACTTTTCTCCAACTCCTTGGGGCAGTTCCACCATAAATCTTATCAGTGCCATCTTCTACTTTGCTCATTGTTATTAACTGCCAGCCCTCTAACTCTTCTCCCAAGCAAACCATACTACATTGTCATTTTCTATGCCTTTCAGCCTTTGCATAATGTTTAAAACTGCCACATAAAACAAAAAATCTGGTATGCCACATCCTTAATATTTCCTGTGAGACCTTTGTCTATCCTTCAGAAGCCTTCTTCTTTTGCATTTCCACACAAACCTATCTCAAACTAATTGCATTTCTTCTATAATGATATTTACATACCAACCAAAATAAAGTACATCTGGAAGAATTAGTGAACTATTTCTATTCTTCCTCTAAGAATAGTAAATCTACTGGCCGTTCATCTAATAATTTCCCTACCCTTACATTCATATCTGCCCATTTCCTTTTCTCTAATCTCAACTGCTATTTATACACTTTAAGTCCCAGTACTTCTTTCCTTCTCCAATCTAATCAGGGAAAGCGGAACATGGAATCCCGGTCCAGGTTGGGCGGAGTCCCTCATTGACTCTCTTCGGGAGGAATCTTGATGAGTGGATGGGAGATCGTGGGTTTGCCCCGGGTGTCGCTTCTGTGTCACTGTTAGACAGAGGCACAGTATACTAACCTCGAAAAAGGGCATAGCAAAATTAATTTAAAATGGGTGGTGAAAGCCACACACATTCTGGCTAGGCTTATAAATGCCCTAGGGCAGATAGCCTAGTATGAACCTATGAACCTATGAACCTATATCTCCGTCTGTTTATTTCTTATTCTAATCCTCATAAAGTTTTGGAAGTGGTAATGAAGTTCTGACACAATATCAAAATTACAAAACTCCTCCAATATCCTGCAGGAGCTTAATGTGACAATCTGCAAACAAACAAATACCAGTTCTTTTCATACCTCTGTCATGCCTTATACAACTTTCCCATACACTCTGCATCAAACATTCAATGACCTATTAAACAATCCTGGTGATAAACAACACTGATGGTTTACCCATTCTAATAATACTTCTTATGTATGTCCACCATTTCTATATAGTCAAAACTGTGGGGCCCTATAAAAGGCTTTCACTCCCTTCTAGCAACCACCATCTCCAATGACCTCTGTCAAGGTATTTGTCAAGATGTTCCAAATACACAGTCAAAGGCATTCTGAATGTCCATTGACACATTTACTGAGTACATTGACTCATTTAGCTAATGGTTCCATTTTGATTGACCAGGGGCAACTATGGGCCTAAAGGATTGATTCAATGCATCTTTCTGCATCTTGGAAACACTGAAAATGTCTGGTACCACTCACTGTATGTTCTACCTTCAAATACCCGATGACATCAGTTCTAAACCCAAACTCCAAAAAAGCCTCTTCTAATTGGAGCACTTTTTCATTGATGATTGATAAGTTAGTTTACTGACTGGATCTGTATTTTTTTTCTCAAAAATTTTTAACTGGATCAGTCTTGACATGTAATTTGTATGAGTAGATGTATAAGACTGTGCATTTTCTTTATATTTTATCTGAAGAAATCCTTATCATATTAAAGGATGAAAGTGCTTAACATTTTTAGGATTCATTAAACTCTTTTTTGTGTGACATAATTTCTGGTGTTGGTATATTGTTTATGTTGTTTTCCCTAAATTCCCCTACCTTAAATCACAGGGCCATGATCTCTTTAAACTTCTCAACATACTGTTGGATCTTGCTGGCTTTGCCTTGCATATTAGTGATTTAAAAGCACCACATAGAATATTTTGGCTTCTAATTCAGAATCTGTTCTCAGGAACTGACTCCCCATTCATGTAAAACAGAGCTCTTCCCTGTGTCTATTCAAATACAATCTGATCCACTGGATGGGAAATCACAAATTCACACCTAGCTTGTTGCCTGTGGCACTTAAAGACAGGGGAGTTTGTGGACACCCTAAGGCACAGGCATATACCAAAGCTGCTCAAGGCTGTGGGCATTAATAACTGGAAACACTGAGGAATGAATGGCTAGGCTTAAAATTCCTCTAGAGCCATTAGCCTACTAATCTCATATCGTACTATGATCCTAGAAATGCAATTTCCTGTAAGGAAATTATTCTATGATCATGTAGATGGAATGCATGTATGCTCGCTTCCATTGCTGCATTGCTTCATGTTTTTCCTTCTAGTCCCCATTGGGCCTCCCACCCCCTTGTAATCCCCAGGTTATCAATATCTTCCCAGTCTCCTCTCAGTTGGAACTTATCCTTCAAAGGAGATCTCTCTCTCTCTCTCTAGTAAATTCATATACCTCAGGACTTCTACATTATTCTTTGGAGGTCACCATTGCCCATATATATCTTAGTTTCTCTGCCTAATCATCTCAGACATATTCATATACTTGCTCTGGTTAACTGCCTGCACCATTGCACCATTTGCTGCCAGTGTTTTTCCAGTCTGTTAACCCTTTCTTCCAGTCATATCAGCTCCACAGTATTCTGTATTTAGTGTTAGTAAGCAGAAGCATACAGTTACTGTTTATTTTGTATACAAATAGCAGAAACACAGTGTTTGTTACAAATTCTAGCCAGTATCTTACCTAACTGCAGTTTAATTTGTATTAGTTAGCAGAAACATACTTGCTATTAGTAAGGAGAAACACAGAGTTTGTTTATTTGGTATTTGAAAAGCAGAAACGCAGTGTTTTTTACACATTCTAACCAGTATCTTACCTAACTACGGTGGTACTTTAACCTATTAGACTTAGTATGTTGTTAAATTTGTCTATTATGATCTCACTAGACACTGTTTCCTATTCTTTGTGATTCTTTACTCTTCCCTGGACATTTACCTCTGTACCTACTTACTGTACCATTTCTTATACCCACTCTCTGTGTTCTGATAATCCTTCCATCACTCTCTGACTAATATACTCTAGTATCTCCCAGTTTGTCTTCCTTTACCTAGAACTGTACTATTCACTTTTTGCTCTCACACAATTTTTCTTTTTTACAGTTTGCTCGGGCCATCCACAAGCCTCAGGATCGCACCCCCCCCCAACCTCCGGTTTGTAAGTAAAGTTCAGCAAAAGCTCAACTTAGCCATTGGAAGTCTCAGCTTACTCGTATATACATGCCTTCCTTTACAATTAACCAATAATCTCCTAATTTGAGACTATCATTGTGAGGTGAGCACAGCTGCATGAGCTGCATTCAGCTCCAATTTGGAGAGCTTTAATCAAGTCAGCCACTAGGTGTTGACATACTCTGCTAATTGTATAAGATTCCTATTCCCTCTGTATGTAAACAGATGAGCTCCTGAGTCTAAGATCAAAACTATTCCAAAACAAAACTTTAGTTCAATCCCAATTCCCCTAGCTCTAGTCATCCTTAAAGAGCTTGCTAGCAACATTTGTTTTCTGTAAGATTAAAAGCTCTGACATAGTGTCTTACTTACATTTCCTGGCTCCTAACTGTTTTTTTCTTTTTTGGACTCCCTCCTGCTGGGACTTGCTCTACTTACTCCGTTCACCCTTCAGGCTCACTCTGCTCACTTATCCTGCCCCTATATCCCACCCATTACCAGTGCTTCTACTCTTATTACTAGGCTAACACTCCCTCACTCTATCCATCCAATTACATGTACTTCCTGCTATCCTGGTCCCTCCTCCTAAACCTATAATATGCTCATGCTTCACCTATCACTTCTTACCACACTTATATTACTGTCTCACCTCACTACTTATCACAACACATTCCAGACACCCACTTTTCATCACACCACAAACCCACCTTACCATACTACTCCATGTACATATCTCACCATCTCTCCTACACTTGTCAATATTACTAGCTTCCAATATTTCCCACTTAAAATAATAGCTACTAAAGATAGTCACGATAACTGTCAGTTATTCAACCATGAGCTTATCAAACAATTGAAATTACTTACCAACATTGCCTCTAGGCTACTGCTTAGTGGTGACATCCACCCAAACCCTGGACCACTCTCAGGTAACACCAACACTCCTGGTCACTCAAGTCTCAATACCCTACATATCCAATCCTAAACAGAAAAAAATAAGACCTATTGCTAATGAACATTAATATTAGAAGTATAGCCAACAAATTAGACAGCCTCCATTCCACTCTAGCCACATACTCCCCAGACATAGCAATAATCACTGAACTAAAACCATGTACAAAATATAATGAAATATTACCCTCAGGTTACTCCATAATATGGGTGGATAGACTCAACACAAGAGGAGGTGGAGTTGCTATCATCTTTAAAGACCATCTCACTT
Organism: Protopterus annectens; assembly: GCF_019279795.1. Classification (NCBI taxonomy): domain Eukaryota; kingdom Metazoa; phylum Chordata; order Ceratodontiformes; family Protopteridae; genus Protopterus; species Protopterus annectens. The sequence goes on from NC_056750.1 coordinate 351,406,135, forward strand.
TAACTTTCCTTGACTGCAAAATGCCACCCACAACTCAACAGTGCAGAAATCATCTATACCACACTAACTATAAATTCAAGAAAAGCACTTAATATAATTGGCTGCTATATCCCTCTGGAAATAATGCCCCAACTATAGAACATCTACTGCATTAGGCAAGTAGTACCCATAGTCAGCAGACATTCATACTGAGTGATTTTAATTTAGACTGGCTTGCATGTGGTACAGTTTACCCCATCCATCACATAAACTTGCATGGTTTTGCACAAACTATTCAATAACCTACCCAAGTCGATAAAGCTAGTAAAAAACAATCATCCTTGGATTGGATATTACTAAATAATTCTTCTCATTCATTCTAGTCAGGTTGCCTTCCTGATGGTTTGAGCAACCACCTTCCCACATTTCTTATATGACAACACATATTCCCACCAAAACCTACTATGTTTAAACACCTTAGAAAAAAACATAACTATAATCTTGACAGCTTCCTAGCTGACCTGCAAAGGTGCAATTGGAGTCCACTCAAATACCTTGACCTAGAAAATGGAGTGAACCTATTTAATAAATCCTTTTTAGATATATTAAATGCACATGCACCTGTTAGAACCATCAGAGCAAAATCTAACTATGGCCCTGGCTAAGCAGAGACACTAAGGCCCTTCTGAAAACTAGAAATAAAGCGTGGGAACTATGGCATAAGACTAACACAGTAGTTTCTAAGCAACATAATCAGGAACTTAGAAAAAAGGCAAAAAAACCCCCAAATAAAACAGGATAAAATACATTTCTATCATAACATTCAAAACAAATATCAAAAAAACCCTCAAAAACTCTGGCCTGCTATAAACTCAATACTTCACCCAGGAAAATCTACTACACCAACCTCAAACATCTACAACAATTCTGATAGCATAGCTACCAATTTTTACAAACATTTTACTGAATCTATAAACGCCCTTTCCAAGAAGCAAACCCATACTCTTGATACCAAACCAGCTAAGTCTACAACTAGCAACTCGTTTTCTTTCTCCCCAGTTCTTACAGCCACTATAAAAAAACTACTCCATAAACTAAAACCTCCTACACTTTCCATAGCTAACTTATGCAGTGAATACCTCAGAACTGCAGCTGAATCTATAGCCTTCCCAGTATCAATCCTTATAAGTAGATCCATTCTCAAAAAAAAAGGTTCCTCAACTGTGGAAAATCTCCCATGTAATCTCATTTCATAAAGGGGAACCTTCCACAGAACTGACAAACTATCATCCAATTGCTATTCTTTCACATCTTTCTAAGCTACTTGAAAGGTGTATTCATCTCCATGTCATGAAATTCTTACTAACAAATAACCTTCTCTCAAACACTCAGCATGGGGTTCGCCCATCGCATAGTACCACTACAGCTCTCTTATCCTTCACTAACACCGTAAACCATAACAGGAAACCAACAACTTTGTATCTGCCATATTTCTAGACCTATCAAAAGCTTTTGATATGGTATCCCATTCCAAACTAATAGATGTACTACCTGAATTATCCTTCTCACCATCTGCCACAGCTTGGTATAACTATTTATCCATCCATCAACAATCTGTTCTATGGCAAGGTGACCTATCTCCACACTTTCCTTTATCCACTGATGTCCCCCAAGGATCTATCTTAGAACCTGTCATTTTCTCCCTCTTTACTAATAATCTAAACACAGCTAGTCCACATGGATCTAAAATACAGTATGCAGATGATTCAACACTTGTCTGTGCTGCCACTTCCCTATCAGCTCTTCCTTCTTAAACACAGGAATCTTTCACTTCTGTTGAAACACGGTTAGCCAATGCCCATCTAATCTTGAACCCAAAGAATACTAAATTATTACTCTTCCAACCTAACAAGGCATCTATCTCATGCCCACCATTTAACATAATGGCCAAAGACAATATTGTCATCTCCCTGACAACCTATACAAAGCTTCTTGGAGTGGAAATAGACAATAACCTAAAATTTGACTTAAATGTCTCCTTAAAAATAAAAGAAATCCATAACAAACTTGGAAGTCTATATAGATACAAATGGTTCCTGAATAAAATGGCCAAAATTACATTAGCACAAACCCATCTGCTCTCCACACTACTATATGCCTCTCCAATTTTAAGTAATCTTAGGAAAACTGACTTATCTAAGCTAGAAGCATGCTATAATAAAATTGCTAAGTCTGCATCTGACTGCCCATATAGAACACATCATTGTACAGCTTTAAGAATGCTAGATTGCCTTGAACTTCACAACATTATTCTTTACAACCAACTTTCTCTAACTCACAAAATTGTAACACAACCAACCAGAACCCCTGCACTACAAAATCTCATCCTTCCTTATAGTTCCATCAGACCATTTCACTCTAACAATAAGAACTTACTCACCATCTTCAAGGCCAACAACACTGCAGTAGAATCTTTATTTTCCAGCTATATATCTTGTATATGGAACACCCTTCCTAACTCCATTTTCTCAATCTCATCCACTAACCACTTTAAGCCATCACTTAAAGCTTATCTAAAAATTAAGTGGCTATGTTCCTGTACTAATCTCTAGTGAATGGTTTGATACATCATAGTATACCCAACTATATTCAACTTCTTCCTGGTGTTTAAACTTTTATTCCTATTGGACTGTCTTAACCTTATATATTGACATAAGTCATACTTTACAAATTGTACTAGCTATGTTCAAAGCCTAGGTTTTGTTGTCATGATGTAACAAATTTGTATTTTCTTATGTCTACTACATTTTGTTTACTTTATACTTTACTGATTATTGTAAATTGTGCATTAAAATTTATTGTTACTCATGGAGCATTTCTCCTTGGGCCTCCGCTGAAAAAGCAAAAGTAAAACGAACAACAAACTAAACCAGGAAACAAAGATTCCAGGTGAAGAAGCTGGGTTAGTTCCACTCACAAGTTCACTGCAAAACACAAACTCGACCGATGTGTAGCAAAGTCCACTTTATTAATTCCAACCACAAAAGATAAGCGCTTTTGTCTAGGAAATCTAGACTTCATCAGATAACATGCCACAAATACGTATTTCCTTTAAAGTAACTCAACAGGAAACAACACCATTAATTAAAACAATTAAGTAAATAAAAATCAGTGCAAGCAAAATGTAAACATTCCGAAAAGTGAATGTATACACATAAAAACCACACACCCCAATATAAATACATTCTATATATATATATATATATATATATATATATATATATATATATATATATATATTAAATGAAGTATAAAAATACATATTAATGAAAAGTGTATATATATATATATATATATATATGTGTGTGTGTGTGTGTGTGTGTGTGCGTGTGTGTGTAAAATAAAATAAATGTTTTAAATATATAAATTATTTAAAATTACTATATTATTCAATACATAATAAGGGAGGTCATATTACCTCTCTAGTGCTTTCAGTTTCAGTAAGTGGGTTAATAGAAATATTTTCATTTAAACCTGGCCAGTTCCCTGCATTTAATCGTAACTGCCAGTCTAATTTTCTTTTTTCTAACAACAATGACCAAGCCCCTCCTTCAAGGCCATACTGATGCTGCCTATGATAGAAAATTGAAATTTATGGTTAGTGTTTTCCATAATATAGAAAGAAAAATCCCAATGAGGCAAGCTAATAAAATCCCAACAGCAATCAAAATGAAAAATCAAAGTAATTTTTCATTTTGTTTTCCATAATATGTTTGCTTAAAGCATTGGTCTCTTTTTTTATTCTTAATGTCATATAAATTTTCATATATGCAGTTCCTTAAATTACAATCCATCTTGCCAATGTAGTAACAGCAACAGATAGTACACACAGCACAAGATATGACTTTTTCTGAACAACAATTATATTTCTGGTGGATCCTAATTTCCGTGTTGTTGATACAAAATGAGTTACCTTCTTTAATATGTTTGCATTGCAATAATTGCATCTACCGCATTTATTCATGGAACCAACCTTTTGGTTAAGGTAGACACTTCTAGTCTCAAAAATGTTTTTCATATTCTTTCCTTTTCTGTAGACTATGGTAGGTTGTAAGCCTATCAAGGATCTAATGTTTTTCTCGTGTCTAAGGGTGGACCAATTTTTTTACTAAAATGTCCCTTAACATAAAATTATCTTGCGTAAAAACAGTAATAAAAGAAGTTTTAAAATCTCTACTTTCCTCAATAATATTGGTGTCATTAACATTTATAGAGGGGACATTATTAATTATATCACCTGATAGTAAGGGTTGGTAAAAACCTCACCCTCTCTTACTAACTACCTCCACCATGATGTCATTGATGAATTTAAAAGGATAACCCCTTTTCAAAAGCATAAGTTTTAAATTATCACATTCATTCAAAAATTCATCCATAACAGACACCAAACATGCTGCACGCACGGATTGGCCCTTTACAATGGACTTCTTTTGTTTTACAGGATGAGTACTAGAGAAATGCAACAGAGAATTAGAATACATATTTTTTTCTAAAAATCTTTGATATAAGCTTTTAATTATGGTGCTCCTTTAACAAAAGAATGTCTAAGAAAAAAATCATGTCAAGGTCACTAGTGTGTGTAAACTTCAAATAAATTGGTGGTAGTTTCAATATAGGCAATAAAATCATTAATAACTTCATTAGGTCCATCCCATAGAATAAACATATCATCCAAAAATCTAGTATAGAACTTCACATATCTAAAATAACAGGAGGGAAATAAATTTTTTTTCTCCCATTGCTTAACCACAATGTTGGCATTAAGACCACGGCATGCAGACCCCACGGCCACTCCCTCTTGTTGTAGGTATATTTCTTGGTTAAGTAATATATAATTACTTTTAAGAACCATCTCCATCAATTGAGTGTAAACCAAAACATCAAAATGTGCAATACCTTTTTCATAAAGAAATTCTGTAAACCATTCTAACCCCGTAACATGGGGTATCACAGAATACAGATCCTTGATGTCAATGATTATAAAAAGATATGTATCTTTAAAAGGTATTTTATCTATAGCTTCTAAAAAACTCCATGAATCTTTACAAGCATGTGTTTCTTTAAACACATATTCCTTTAACTTGATATCCAGGTATTTAGCCAGGGGGTGGGTAATGGAGCCTTTTGAATCTAGTATGGGAAGCATGGGTGGTTGCAATACATTCTTGTGCAATTTTGGTAGTCCAGACATAACAGATAGTCTGGGATAAGGAACAGATAAATAATTAAGGACATATATAGATATAGATCCTTCAATAAAAAGGTCCTGGAGTTCATTTCTTATTTTATTGTAGGAGACATTTAATTCATTTAGAGAAGATTTTATATAAGCTTTTCTTTCTAGAATAAATAACATCTTCTTGTAATAATCCTCACAATTCATTAAAATACCCCCCCCCCTCTGGTTTCATAATTCTAGTTGTATGTGAAAAATTCTTTACTTCATTAATTACCTTATTCTCACCTAAATTAAAGTTCTTATTCCTAAAATTAGAATTACGTTATGCCCAGTTCACAGATGTTCTCAAATAATTGAATAACAGGGTGAAGTGGGGGATTGTATCTACTTGAAATAGCTTAAAGGTTAAGAAAAGATACAGAAAAGGAGTTTTTAAAAATAATTTTCAAATTTAATTTATGTGTGTACATTCTCAAATCCATTAGAGTGTTAGATATATCCGTAGGTTGAGGAGGTACAAAGGTAAACCCTTTTGCAAACAAATCATAGTTTTCTGAGTTAATCTCAGTGCTAGAAAAATTATAAACATTAAAATCTCCCAGAGTATTTGTTACAATATGATAGGGTGGTAAGGGATGGTCTAAGGTCTGGTCAGGGGGGATATCAAAAAATGCATTCAGGTTGTCAGCTATGGACACGGTTAATTCCTGTTGTTCCATGTCTGGGTATAAAACCTCTTCCCCCCACTGTTCAATACCCCTCTCCTGTTCCAATGATTGTATGTGTTCTCTGGAGTCATCTCCCAGTTGTTGTTCACTTTATTAATTCCAACCACAAAGATAAGCGCTTTTGTCTAGGAAATCTAGACTTCATCAGATAACATGCCACAAATACGTATTTCCTTTAAAGTAACTCAACAGGAAACAACACCATTAATTAAAACAATTAAGTAAATAAAAATCAGTGCAAGCAAAATGTAAACATTCGAAAAGTGAATGTATACACATAAAAACCACACACCCCAATATAAATACATTCTATATATATATATATATATATATATATATATATATATATATATATATATTAAATGAAGTATAAAAATACATATTAATGAAAAGTGTATATATATATATATATATATATATGTGTGTGTGTGTGTGTGTGTGTGCGTGTGTGTAAAATAAAATAAATGTTTTAAATATATAAATTATTTAAAATTACTATATTATTCAATACATAATAAGGAGGTCATATTACCTCTCTAGTGCTTTCAGTTTCAGTATGTGGGTTAACAGAAATATTTTCATTTAAACCTGGCCAGTTCCCTGCATTTAATCGTAACTGCCAGTCTAATTTTCTTTTTTCTAACAACAATGACCAAGCCCTCCTTCAAGGCCATACTGATGCTGCCTATGATAGAAAATTGAAATTTATGGTTAGTGTTTTCCATAATATAGAAAGAAAAATCCCAATGAGGCAAGCTAATAAAATCCCAACAGCAATCAAAATGAAAAATCAAAGTAATTTTTCATTTTGTTTTCCATAATATGTTTGCTTAAAGCATTGGTCTCTTTTTATTCTTAATGTCATATAAATTTTCATATATGCAGTTCCTTAAATTACAATCCATCTTGCCAATGTAGTAACAGCAACAGATAGTACACACAGCACAAGATATGACTTTTTCTGAACAACAATTATATTTCTGGTGGATCCTAATTTCCGTGTTGTTGATACAAAATGAGTTACCTTCTTTAATATGTTTGCATTGCAATAATTGCATCTACCGCATTTATTCATGGAACCAACCTTTTGGTTAAGGTAGACACTTCTAGTCTCAAAAATGTTTTTCATATTCTTTCCTTTTCTGTAGACTATGGTAGGTTGTAAGCCTATCAAGGATCTAATGTTTTTCTCGTGTCTAAGGGTGGACCAATTTTTTTACTAAAATGTCCCTTAACATAAAATTATCTTATGTAAAAACAGTAATAAAAGAAGTTTTAAAATCTCTACTTTCCTCAATAATATTGGTGTCATTAACATTTATAGAGGGGACATTATTAATTATATCACCTGATAGTAAGGGTTGGTAAAAACCTCACCCTCTCTTACTAACTACCTCCACCATGATGTCATTGATGAATTTAAAAGGATAACCCCTTTTCAAAAGCATAAGTTTTAAATTATCACATTCATTCAAAAATTCATCCATAACAGACACCAAACATGCTGCACGCACGGATTGGCCCTTTACAATGGACTTCTTTTGTTTTACAGGATGAGTACTAGAGAAATGCAACAGAGAATTAGAATACATATTTTTTCTAAAATCTTTGATATAAGCTTTTAATTATGGTGCTCCTTTAACAAAAGAATGTCTAAGAAAAAAATCATGTCAAGGTCACTAGTGTGTGTAAACTTCAAATAAATTGGTGGTAGTTTCAATATAGGCAATAAAATCATTAATAACTTCATTAGGTCCATCCCATAGAATAAACATATCATCCAAAAATCTAGTATAGAACTTCACATATCTAAAATAACAGGAGGGAAATAAATTTTTTTTCTCCCATTGCTTAACCACAATGTTGGCATTAAGACCACGGCATGCAGACCCCACGGCCACTCCCTCTTGTTGTAGGTATATTTCTTGGTTAAGTAATATATAATTACTTTTAAGAACCATCTCCATCAATTGAGTGTAAACCAAAACATCAAAATGTGCAATACCTTTTTCATAAAGAAATTCTGTAAACCATTCTAACCCCGTAACATGGGGTATCACAGAATACAGATCCTTGATGTCAATGATTATAAAAAGATATGTATCTTTAAAAGGTATTTTATCTATAGCTTCTAAAAAACTCCATGAATCTTTACAAGCATGTGTTTCTTTAAACACATATTCCTTTAACTTGATATCCAGGTATTTAGCCAGGGGGTGGGTAATGGAGCCTTTTGAATCTAGTATGGGAAGCATGGGTGGTTGCAATACATTCTTGTGCAATTTTGGTAGTCCAGACATAACAGATAGTCTGGGATAAGGAACAGATAAATAATTAAGGACATATATAGATATAGATCCTTCAATAAAAAGGTCCTGGAGTTCATTTCTTATTTTATTGTAGGAGACATTTAATTCATTTAGAGAAGATTTTATATAAGCTTTTCTTTCTAGAATAAATAACATCTTCTTGTAATAATCCTCACAATTCATTAAAATACCCCTCTGGTTTCATAATTCTAGTTGTATGTGAAAAATTCTTTACTTCATTAATTACCTTATTCTCACCTAAATTAAAGTTCTTATTCCTAAAATTAGAATTACGTTATGCCCAGTTCACAGATGTTCTCAAATAATTGAATAACAGGGTGAAGTGGGGGATTGTATCTACTTGAAATAGCTTAAAGGTTAAGAAAAGATACAGAAAAGGAGTTTTTAAAAATAATTTTCAAATTTAATTTATGTGTGTACATTCTCAAATCCATTAGAGTGTTAGATATATCCGTAGGTTGAGGAGGTACAAAGGTAAACCCTTTTGCAAACAAATCATAGTTTTCTGAGTTAATCTCAGTGCTAGAAAAATTATAAACATTAAAATCTCCCAGAGTATTTGTTACAATATGATAGGGTGGTAAGGGATGGTCTAAGGTCTGGTCAGGGGGGATATCAAAAAATGCATTCAGGTTGTCAGCTATGGACACGGTTAATTCCTGTTGTTCCATGTCTGGGTATAAAACCTCTTCCCCCCACTGTTCAATACCCCTCTCCTGTTCCAATGATTGTATGTGTTCTCTGGAGTCATCTCCCAGTTGTTGTTCACTGGTGGGCCCTTGTTCCTCAGGCGCTTTGATCATCTCAATAGAGGGAACTCCTCTGGGTCTAAAAAAGGCTGCCCAGAGTTACTTGATGTGGGATTACTTAGGTTATTTACATTACTAGTGTTTGCTGAATTCAAACTAGAATTAGTAAATTTATTGCCCCATTCCTGAGAAGGTGGGGGCCTAGGATATGCTAAACCCTTTTCATAATAATTTCTATCCCTTGTTAGTTTTTTCATCTTTCTAGACTTAATAGAATTAACAAGCTGGTCCATACTTTTAAATATACGTAAATGCTCATATTTATAATTATTATAATGCAGATGTTCACAAATAGTTTTATCCAGTTCAGTAACAGAAGTAGTCAATTCATTAATTAACAAATCATTGTGTCTAACAATTACATGCATATATTCAACACCATGCTTGTCAAACAAAGCAATCAATTCTTTGAATAAGCCAGAATCAAACTGCAAACCACTCAGATAGTGCCACATTCTTAAGCCTTTTGGCACAATGTTTTCTTTTACACACTCCATAAAATAAGCATTATCAAGCTGAAGTCACTTGATTTTAGACAGTTTATAGGCAAATAAGTCAAATAATGATGGTAAATCATTATTACCATTAGTTGTCCTGGGTCCTTCAGTTTCCCCAAATGTAATGGTCTCTGAAAGCCAGTTCTGTAAAGCTGGAACTGTAGCTGCCATTGAAAAAGTCTCTACTGTTTGAGAAATACGTTGTCCACATGGTATGAAGGAATTAAAACTGCCGACATCATTTGAAACAGCAGAAATATTGCTGCTAGAAGGGCGCTGAGTGTTGTTATCCAGGTTAATGTCATTTAAAACAGTCCGTAAGCTTGTAGGCGCTGTTTCTGCTCCACAAGAAGCATTCAAGTATGGTCTGATGTCAGAAGTGGGTGTGCTGAGCAGAGCGTTAACTTTAAACAATAAAGACTGCATGACTGAGCTTAAATTAAGCACAGCCTGTTGCAGAGTCTCAAGATCCGAATTCTGTGTAAGGAGTGGAGCCGATGAACCCCCCGCTGTCTTCAGTGGCCATGTCAAACAAGCAAAAGTTAAATGAACAATAAACCAAACCAGAAAACAAAGATTCTAGATGAAGAAGCTGGATTGGGAGCTTTTGAGTGGGACCAATCCATCTCCGCTGAAAAAAGACACGTGTCCAGTCGGACTTTCCCGGTAAACAAACGTTAAATAAATAAATAAAAATATCATGCCTGGTCTTTTCCCCTCTGCTTGCTCTCAGTCCATATGATGAACAGGCATTTATTCTGCTGTACCAGCTGAAGCATTTAAAATGTTTGCAGGAATATGTGGAAGAACCCACTTTTCCTTCCAGCCAAGAATGATTTTTTTTACATTACCACATCCATCTATATGTGCTTTCAGTTTGATCCTACAACTAATTTCCTTACCAAATAAATTTGAGCATTGTAGGATGCATTAAGAATGTTGCTACCACTTGTCTTAAATGCTTAGTTTCTGTAAGCAGACTCTTTCATTTCAGATAAATCTGTGGTGAAAAATCATCTACTATTTTAATTCTATAGCCACCCATCACAAAGCCCTTCCTGAGTGCTGCAGTTTTAACAATGGATTCCTTCAGCCTGTGTCTATGGCATTTTATAAATGTCTTTGCAAGCATTTCCACAAAAACTGCCAGTCTGTGTGGTGTGCATATTTATTAATCTAACCAGTCACTTTTTCAGTTACTTTCTACCTCCATGCTTCTACATATTATACTGCTTCTTTCCCCTCTAGACCTTCCCTCATCCTGATGACTGCAATGATTCTTCAACATGTCCTACAGTCTAAATCCTGCTGCTTCTAGTATAAAGTTTCTATATGTGCGTAACTTTTTAATCTCATTTTCTTTCCACTTTACTACACTTTCCACATGATCAGTCTTTTGCAGTATCCAGTCAAACATTTGTTGCTGTAATTACATTGTTTTTCAGACAGTCAGATTTTGCCAAAAAATAAATTAAACAATAAACTAATGCCAGAAATGATGTTGCACACGAGAGTTTAATTATGTGTAAAATGGTAAGGACTTCTTCAGATTAGATATACAGAAAACATGCAGCCTTGTACAACTACTCATACAAATCACATGCCAGAACTCATCCAATCAGTAAACTAACTTAATTTATCAATACTCAATAAAAAGTGTTCCAATTAAAAATGTGTATATCAATATAGCAATAAGAACAGTTAAAGCAAACATTTGCCATCATCAATATCCTCTAAGAATGTATAAATATAAATAAAATATATGTAATTAATGAAAATGAGAAATACTGCATTACATTTAAACACACATATAAAACATAATAATCAAAATACATCTATTAAATATCCATCAACCTCAGTTGTAGCAACCCATTCAAAGACGTGTTATCATTAAGAACTGGAGAGGATGTCACATTTAACTTGCTTTGCCAATAAAGTTCTTTTATTTCAATAATAGCACTCCAGCTACCTCCCCACATGGGAATTGGAACAATTTCCACTGCATAAAGTATTTGTTTTAATCTTTACATGAGATGCTAAGATGATGCATTATTAGTGTCTTTAGTTATAATAGCACAGTAATGTTTGTATAACCTAGTCCTTAACTGCCTCTAGGTTTTACCAACGTAAAAATTATCACGGGAAATACATAGAACAATGTAAACTACCTTAGTAGTGTTAAAATTACATTTAGAGTTGTTTTTAAAAGATGTAGGATATATTTTGCCTGTAATGTTAATACTATTATATATATATATATATATATATATATATATATATATATATATATATATACACACACACACACACACATATATATATATATATATATATATATATATAAATATATGTGTGTGTGTGTATGTGTGTGTGTATCTACACTAGGAACATGAGTCATATTTCACTATACCACATTGCTGGTTCTGCTTACATAGTCTTTCAACAATATTCTTAATATTTGTACTTCTTTTATAAACAATCTTAGGGATTCCAAGATCCCCAATTGCTCCCTCTCCAAATTCTTTGACCAAATTCCAGTTTTTAATACTATTTTTAACTTGCTCACTCTTATTCATATAGGCTAGAACCATTGCTTTGCCTAACCTAATACCACTATCTATAACCATTGATGGTGTTATTATCCTTTTTCTTAAAATTAGAGAATATCCACTGTTATGGATTATGGACCAGTTCTTCGGGATATCCCCTGTCAATAAACATGTCACATACCTTTTCACACTCTCACAAAAACATAAGCTTGTCAGAAACTAGTTTAGATAACTTAACAAACTAGCCTTTAACTAGATTCATCTTCTGCAAAAAAGGATGATGACTATTAAAGTACAGATAAGAATTAGAAAAATCGATTTACAAAAAAAAGTTGCTTCATAATTGCTACCCAAACAATTCTTATAAATAGTAATATCTAAATAATCAGTCCTGGTATTGTTCATATACTGAGTAAATTTCAGTGTTGCATTGTTAAAGTAATCAACACATAAACAATGTGTCAACACCTCTTGTCCACAGAATCAGGATGCCATCAAGAAATCTTAGATACAGTGGAATATTGTGCTAACATTTAGATGGTGCAATGTATTGTTGTTCCTAGAACCATAAAACAACATTAGCAAAAACAGGGGCAGATGCAGCCCCCTTAGTCACACTGCTAATTTATTTAAAGTATTCATAATCAAAAAAATACAAAATTATTAAGAAGTACCATATCCATAAACTCGACATATCAGAATTATTCAAACCTGATCCTATAGTCTAGGCTTCATGAAACCAGTCAAGATCCAACTTGTGGTATAACCAAAAAAGATCCTTTAAATTAATTGTAACAAACAAATCCCACATCAATATAACCAACACTAGCAATTTTCTCTTATTATATAACTTTTGTTAACAATACAATCCTTTAGCTTGTAGTCAACTCATTTAGTTAATGGTTCCATTTTGACTGACCATGGGCAACTACGGGCCTAAAGGATTGATTCAATGCATCTTTCTGCATCTTGGAAATACTGAAAATGTCTGGTACCACTCACTGTATGTACTACCTTCAAATACCCGATGACATCAGTTCTAAACCCAAACTCCAAAAAAGCCTCTTCTAATTGGAGCACTTTTTCATTGATGATTGATAAATGAAGTTAGTTTACTGACTGAATGAGTCTTGATATGTAATTTGTATGAGTATATTTGTAAGACTGTGCATTTTCCTTATATTTTATCTGAAGAAATCCTTATCATATTAAAGGATGAAAGTGCTTATCAGTTTTAGGATTCATTAAACTCTTTTTTGTGTGACATCATTTCTGGTGTTGGTATATTGTTTATGTTATTTTCCCTAAATTCCCCTACCTTAAATCACAGGGCCATGAGCTCTTTAACCTTCTCAACATGCTGTTGGATCTTGCTGGCTTTGCCTTGAATATTGGTGATTTAAAAGCACCACATAGAATATTTTGGTTTCTAATTCAGAGTCTGTTTTCAGGAACTGACTCCCCATTCATGTAAAACAGAACTCTTCCCTGTGTCTATTCAAATACAATCTGATCCAATGGATGGGAAATCACAAATTCACACCTAGCTTGTTGCCTGTGGCACTTAAAGACAGGGGAGTTTGTAGACACCCTAAGGCACAGGCATATACCAAAGCTGCTCAAGGCTGTGGACATTAATAACTGGAAACACTGAGGCATGAATGGCTAGGCTTAAAATGGCTCTAGAACCATTAACCTACTAATCTCATATCATACTATGATCCTAGAAATGCAATTTCCTGTAAAGAAATTATTCTATGATCATGTAGATGGAATCTTTGCCTGTGTTTCATTGTACAAACTATTTCATTCTTATTGTTCATATGGTTTTCTTCTTATTGTTCATATGGTTTTCTTATTCTGATTATAGAGAAAAACAGTAACTTACATGTGCACATAGAATTCATCTTATAACAGTGTGTTGTTTTTAACCTACCATAAGCTTTGTATTAAGGAGAAAATAAAAACAGGACATGTGAATTCTGTTGCTGCTTCCACAGTAACAAAAATAAATCAGCTCTAGAAACTGTGGTTGTGTATCTTTTTTTATAATAGTCTCAGTTTATTTAATGTGACATGCATTTAAACTGATGTTTTCTGTCAATGCTTATTATCCTGTGCTAATATTGCTTTCTATATTAATAGTCCTGTTGTTGGAAACTTGGACCTTTGAACAGTTAGACAGCCACCTTCTTTAGCTTTATCTTTGAGTCAGGTGAAAGGTTATCTACTGTAAAAGGAAGAATGTTACTGCAATAATATAATTTTCAGTATTGTAATGCGCTTGCAGTAGATATGCATTTTGAAAATCTCTATATGATGTCCTCATCATAAGCAAACAGTTTATACAAGACTATATAACATTTTTTTTACTTTAGATTATATGAATAAATTATAGTGAGTGTTTGTGAGGGGAGTCTCATGTGCAACACTTCTTTAAAAACTCTTTGACTACAAACATGTAAGAAAGTGGGGGATCCATAGACAGACAAGCTGAAATGGCCACCAGATGCGCATTGAAATGGCCAAATGATAGCTATTCACACAAATATTAATGCACCAGGAGTGCAATCTCCCCAATGGGACCTTGGTTACTGGCTGGGCACCGACTACAAACTGTTTTCTATTTGTTAACATATAACTTTCTAGCAGCAGACTTTCTAGTCTGCTTTAGTACCTGATGCATGTCCTCATGAAAAAACTGCCTAAAAGATATCAAAAATAAATTATCCTGTCAATTGCATTTGCTTGATGTCAGGGTGTATCAAACTCCTGTTGTCCTGTGTGAGCCAATCCAGTGTGTGAAGAAGCTGAGAGATAACATTTTTGCCAGGGCTAAAAAGGGAGTCACCGCAATGATGATAGGTAAATCTTTCTGAATCTGGGGGTCTTCTGCCATAAACAAACTCTACAACAGAAGAAAGAAACTGTTGCAAAAACAAGTAAAATCCTATGATTGGAGGAACACCCTGGTCAGCCTCAGTAAGAAGTTGAGATCCCTCATAAAATCCTCCAAAGCTAGTTATGAAAACAAAATCGCCACTGATTCTAAAGACAACCACAAAGCATTCTATAGCTATGTCAAAAATCTCAATGGCAACACTCAGATCTGCTCTGAGTTACAGCACAATGGCACTAAATATACAGAACCAACTGATATTGCCAACATCCTGGCAGATAGGTTCAGTGCTAACTTTACCCCCATATCACCCGCTAAAGGGCCCAGATCTATACTGGAAGAATGCAAAGTTCCTATAAGCATGGCTGCACAGGTAAAAACCTCACTCTCCAAAGCCAAGAACACAGCATCCATGGGACCTGACAACATCCCAGGCTGCATTCTTCATGAACTACAGAATGAACTGGCATCCCACCTAAGTACCATGTTCAGTCATAGCCTCAACTCAGGCTTTGTGCCCATTGAATGGTGTACTGTGAAGGTTATCCCACCCGACAAAGGGGGAGCCATGACAGACCACGGAAACTACTGCCTCATTAGCCTGATTAGCCTGATCTGCAAGGCCATAGAACATATCATCATGGAACTCATAAACAAAGACATTGCTAATCTCCAAACGTTGGACCCCGCACAGTTCATAGGTTCATAGGTTCATACTAGGCTATCTGCCCTAGGGCATTTATAAGCCTAGCCAGAATGTGTTTGGCTTTCGCCACCCATTTTAAATTAATTTTGCTATGCCCTTTTTCAAGGTTAATTTACTGTGGTTCTGTCTAGCAGTGACACAGAAGTGATACCCAGGGTAAACCTACGATCTCCCATCCACTCATCAAGATTCCTCTTGAAGAGAGTCAATGAGGGACTCTGCCTAACCTGGACTGGGATTTTATTCCAGAGTGAAGGGAGCCTCTGGGTTATGAATCTGTCCCTCCAGCATGTCCTATTTATTTCAGTGCTGAGGTTCAAGTCTCTCGAGTGCGTAGCTCGATGGGATTTGGATTTTCTGAGGTGCAGCATGTCCATTAATTCCGGGTTGGACATGGTTTTATACGTCAGGCACAGATCGTGTCTGAGCAGGCGGTATGCCACTGAATAGAGCTGAAGTTTCTTTAACCGAGCAGCATATGGCATCTGTTTGAGCCCTTTGATCTTCTTGGTGAGGTACTTTTGGGGTCTTTCCAGTTGCTGCAGGTGTCTGGTAAGGTACATCCCAAAAGGGGCATTGTACTCAATTATGGGCCTGATGAGGGATGAGTAAAGAGACACGATGAACTCCCCTGATCTAGATGTGAATCCCTTCATGATTAGGTGGGCTAGATAAAATGTTTTTCTAATCAATTTGGCCATGTGGTTGTAAAATGAGAGATTGCTATCAACTTGGGTCCCCAGGTCCCTAATTAGTTCTTCTGTACTTAATGGATTACCACCTATGTGGTAATTTGCGGGCACTTTGTTTTTGCCAGAGGGGATGACTATACACTTTTTGGCGTTTAGCTTGAGGCCATGGCTCTGGCACCAGTTGTCTGTTTCTATGAGGCCCTTTTAGAGGATGCTTGTGTCGGCTGGAGTGTCGATTATGGCGCCCAGTTTGCAGTCATCTGCAAACTTGGTCAGCCACAGTCCTTCCGTGTTGGCCTGTACCTCCGAGAAATATATACCGAACAAAAGAGGTCCCAGGACTGAGCCTTGTGGGATGCCACTTGTAACTGGTTTGGAGTCTGACATGGCTCCAGCAATTCTAACCATGTGGGTTCTGTCCTTGAGCCAGTTTGCAACCCATCTAGTGACATAGGGGTTTATATTTAAGCTGGTGAGCTTATCTATAATGCCCGAGTGGGGTATTGTATCGAAGGCTTTTGCGAGGTCCAGGTAGGCTGTGTGGACCACCTTCCCCTCATCAATGGCCTTGGTGACTGTTTCAAAGAAATCAACCAGGTTTAAGAGGCAGGATCTGCCCTTAAGAAAGCCAAACTGGGTAGGATCCAGTGTCGGTAGGTCCCCAATATCTTTATTTATGAGGTCCATGATGATCCTTTCCATAGCTTTGCAGACCAAGCTAGTCAGGCTTATGGGGCGATATTTTCCAGGATCCGTTGAGACACCACCTTTGTGGAGAGGGACCACTGTTGCTGTACGCCACTCTTTGGGTACATATCCTGTAGTAAGGCTGGGATTGAACAGTAGTTTTATGTTTGGGTTTAGCTCTTCTTGGAGTCCATGTAGGACGCAGCCCGGGACACCGTCTGGTCCCATTGATGCTGTGTTTTTTGCTTTGGAGAGGGCAGCTCTTACCTGAGCATCTGAGATGTCAGGGGGGCAGCACTCTGCTGGGATAAATATTTGCCCTTTTGGTGGGAGGGTGGGGAGAAGTTTGCGCTGAACCTGTCAGCTAGGATGTTGGCAATGTCTGTGGGTTCGGTGTATTTTTTTGTCATTTTGGACTAATTCTGAGCATATCTGGGAATTCCCACCCAGGTTCCTAACATAACTAAAGAAAGCCTTGTGATTATGCTTTGTGTCCTGTGCAATTTTTCTCTCGAAGCTGGCCTTAGACGATTTTATGAGTGCCCGTAGTTTTTTGCTAATACTGATCAGAGATGCCTTCCCTTTTTGGGATTTTGCTCTATCATGTAGTAGCTTCCTCCTTCTATTGTATAGTTTGTTTATGGCTGGGGTCCACCAGACAGGACGTCTGCCTTTGGAGGATTGGGACTTGGTTTTATTTGGGATTGCATGATCCATACATTCCTGAAGGTGTTCATAGAATGTGTTTATAAGGGATTCTGCGGTCTGGGCCGTATTTTCCACAGGCCCAGGGCTTTAAAGGATTCCACCTCAGTTTTGAAGAGTGTGAAATTTGCATTAGAGAAGTTTTTCACTGTGGTTTTCAGGGCAGGGGGTGGAGTCGGGATATGAATATCCAGTGAGATTAGTTTATGGTCTGATCTTACCAATGAGGGATACACTTCTGATATGGAGCATAGAGTCCCCATGTTGGTGATGATCAGGTCCAGTATGTTTTCCCCACTTGTGGGAGTGGTGACAAGTTGTTCCATAGCATTTGAGTTTATAAATTCTGGGAACCTTTGGGCTAGGGTGTTGGAGCTAGAGTAATGCTTCCAGTCTGTTTGGGTAGTTGAAGTCGCCCAATATAATGGTGTTTGGAGAGACCTTCATATTTTCCAGTGTTCTCAGGAAGGCCGAGTGGGGTTCCTAGGTTTGGGAAGGTGTTCTGTAGTAGGCTGTAAACTGGATGGCAGTTTTACCCACTGTTAGTTGCACATGGATAGTCTCTGATGCTTCGTGCTGTGCCACCAACCTGGAGGTGTGGGTATCTTTGATGAATATTGATACTCCCCCTCCTTTTGTGGTTCAGTCCAAGTTTTGGGGCTGAAAAGCATGGAATGAGGTATAACCTGGTAGTGCTGGGATGCTCTTGGGAGCCTTGAACCAGGTTTCTGTTACTGCACAGATATCGATGTTCTCCATGCTAAGGAGAGTTTCGAGTGTGTGCATCTTGAGGTTTAGACTTCTGGTGTTGAGTAGCATTACTCTTAGTTTCTTATCCCTTGTGATACCTATGGAGGTGGGTTTGTCTTTTGAGCCTTGCCTAAAAAAGGCACTATGGGGGTAGCAAGAGCCTTTGCCAATATCCAAAAGCCCAGGGGTGACAGGTGCAAGCCGTCCCTAGCGAAGCATCGTGGCTTGTCGAGCATGTCATCCCAGGCTGACAGGCACTGGATCCCCTTTGAATGACACCAATACTTAAGCCAATTGTTGAAATTGATCACCTTGTCTTCATATTGTGGCATCATTCTTGGTAAGGGTAAGATGCTACTCAAGGTCAGGGTCATACCGACCTGGGCTACATGCTCAGAGAGCTCCTCTATGTCTCTTTTTATGTAGTCCAGGGAGGTACGTCTCAGGTCATTCACACCAGCATGGACAATGACTGAGTCATATTTGTACTTGCCTTGGAGTGACCTGAGTGCTTGTGTTATGTGGTGGATCCTAGCACCCGACAGGCAGCTCACCATGACCTTCTCCTTGTTCAGCCTGGTGAGTGGAACATCAGTGTGCCTGATGATAGAGTCACCTATTACAAGTGTATCAGGTATGTTGTTTAGCCTTAATGGCTGTGACTGTTCGGCACACTGGCTTTGTGAGCTATGTGTTGCACGTGTTTTGTTTTGGGGTAGCGGTTGCTTGGGTGTCTGCTTTGGAGGTCTCTGCTGCTTAGGCAGATTTTTATCTAGAGCCTCTGAGTATGTTTTTATGTGTTTATGTGTTTGGTTTGCTGTCGTGGTAGGTCTATGTGAGACTGGAATTGTAGTGACTGTGGTTTCCTTCTCCTCCTGACTGGTTTTGCCAGTACTGAGTTGAGAGAGGTTAGCCTCCAGTATGGCTATATGGTTGCATCTCTCACGTGTGTTGGAATTTGTTGGGTGGAGGAGAGGGTTGTCTGTGTACATGAGGCAGTTGTAACATTGCCTCAAGATTCCCAGATTCACCAGCTGGACCGTAGAGGAGATTGACAACTGACCTTTGGACATGCTAGAATTGCATTGGGAATTCCTTTATAATTGAAAAAAAAAGGGCTAATGGGGAGCAATGTACTCAAGGGGAGTTTGTGAGGGTGTAGTGCTTTTAATTTTTTAGTGCTGACTTATATAATTGCTTTAGTGAGAAAGTGCCAGGTAACTTAAATGCCATGTGTTACAGGTAACTTAAATGCAAAAATGACAAACAGTAACTTTCTTTCAAGTGAAACAAGGAAATAAGTACAGTAAGCAATGCAGATATCACTAGGGATCCACAGAAGTGCTGAAAAGCCACGTTTTAGGTGGTATTAGCGTTTCAGGGATATAACAAGCAAACAAACAACAAGCATACAAACAAAGCTAGATTCAGCAGGCCTGGATCTAGTCTATGCTACAGCAAACAAGGTGTACCAATTTCAGTAAGAAACAGTTCAAATATGCCGGCACTATAAGCCTTTAACCAGAAATTCCAAGCTCAGAAGGGTAGAGTTCAGCCTCTCCTCCCACAAGAGTGCAGACCACGAACCTTCTTAATGTAAAATAACTGGCCTGAAGCACAAGTGCTTAAACCAGAACTAATATACTTTTAGAATAACAGACACTGAGCCCTCAATCAGCAGTTCCCAACTTAGAAGGATGTAAGCTACCTGTCCTGCCACCACAGTGCAGGCCACAAACCTTCCTAATGTAAAACAACTGGTCTGAAGCCCAAGTGCTTAATCCAAAAGACTTAGAATGATAGCTACACTTTAATCAAGTTACTACCAAGCAGGTTTGTAAAAGGCAAATCATGTCTCCTAAACCTGATAGACTTCTTTTAAACAGTCACCAAAGCCATAGATGAGGGTAAGGTGGTTCACACAGCCTATCTAGATCTCGCCAAGACTTTTGACACCATCCCCCACTCTGGAATTATAGATAAACTCACTAAACTAGGTATAAATCCCTATGTCACAAGATGGGTTTCCAACTGGCTTACTGGCAGAACCCACACTGTAAAAGAAGCAGACTCCAAATCTGACTTCAGACCAGTGACAAGTGGAGTACCACAGGGTTCAGTCCTGGGTCCTCTCCTGTTTGGTATCTACTTCTCTGAAGTACAGGCTAACACAGAAGGTCTTTGTCTAACTAAATTCACAGAAGACTGCAAACTAGGAGCAATAATTGAAACTCCTAACGATGTCGACATCCTACAAAATGGCCTCACTGAGACAGATGCCTGGTGTCAAAGCCATGGCCTCAAGCTCAATGCCAAAAAGTGCATTGTCATCCCCTTTGGTAAAAACTCTGTACCCATGAACTACCACATAGGCGGTAGTCTACTTAACACTGAAAGTGTGATAAGAGACCTAAAAAAAGAGGTCATTGTTCCCCTCTACTCATCACTCATTAGACCCATTATAGAGTACAATGCCCCTTTTGGTATGTACATCACAAGACATCTACAACAAATGGAAAGGCCGCAGAAATACCTCACAAAGAGGATTACTGGCCTCAAACAGATGCCCTACGCAGACCGTCTCAAAAAACTCCAGCTTTACTCCATTGCATATCGCCTACTCAGAGGCGATCTCTGCCTAACATTACAAAGCTATGCCAGACCCAGAGCTGTTGGACATGCTCCACTTAAAGAAATCCCAATCCCTCTGAGTAAACCTTGTCACCACAATAAACAGAAAATGCTGGAGGGATAGATTCCTTTCCAGAGACTTCCCATACTCTGGAACAGACTACCTATCCATGTCAAACAGAACTCCTCATTAGCACTCTTCAAGAAAAATCTTTGATGATTGGATGGGAAATAGGAAATTCACCCCAGGGATAACTTCTGTGGCTCTGCTTGACAGGGGCACAGAAAAATAATTTTCTTGGGTGGCGAAAGCCGGGGTACCTTTTTTGGCTAGGATTATATAGGCCCTAGGGCCAATAGCCTAGTACCTACCTATGAACCTATGAACCTATGAACCTTAGAAATCAGTGGAAAGGGTAGAAAAACATATCAGAACATCCACAAACAGGGGGATGAGAGACCATTTGTTCTTCACACCTGTAAAAATTCCTGATTCAGCATTTGTCTAGTTGTTAGTTTTGATAAGAGGTTAAAAGATCTACTTGTTGTGTACCCCACATCTGAATCAGCTCCTGGAATACCTCAGAATTGAGTTTCCATTCATAAGAGTCTGTGCAGGAGTTTTTCTAGCACTGCATTTTGATTTGGCACTATATAAGAAGCCTACAAAGTTAGGAACCTGTGTTGAAGAGCTAACCCCTAAGCAGTCATTGCCAACCAACATAGTTAGTTTGACTTGGTATGCTCTTGTTTGTTTATGTACTATGTCACTGTGGTGTTGCCCGTAATCATCTGAAGAGGGCCTAAGTGCAATAGATGATGCAAAGCTTTTACAGCTTGAATCACGGCCTATTTCTTTTTGATATTTATGTGCCTTTGTCTGTCTAATTTGTCTACAAACTTTGCATTTTCACTCCCACAGAAACTGCACTGCAAGCAAAGTTTGAGAAGTCAGTCAAGACTGATTGTGTTCATAGGTTCACAGATTCATGGGAGGTTAGTTGGCTAGCAGCCCTAGAACCTTTACATGCCTAGCCATGTTAATCACAAGTATCCCCATTTTTTTCCTTTTATGGGTAGTTCGCAGAACAAAATGCTGGAGTAAGAAGAGAAAAAGGGAGTCCTGGACTGACAGCCATCTGATCCCTTCAGCACTGCAGTGGTAGCTTTACAAATCCCAACACTGATATTTCAAAATGCATTGAGTGTGGATTCTGTGTCCACATGTTTTTAGGAACCATCAAATCTTTATCTTGTGCAGCCTGTTAAGTGGTATCAGTGAGATCATAGGATGCATAAGGCCAAGAATTCTTAGGAATTCTCAAGCTGAAACTTGAGTCAAATGAGAAAAGTTGAAGAATATTTTCTGATAGGTTTGTACTTTGTCTTGAGGTAACATGGCTTTTTGCATGAGAATGTCTATAAGGCACCCTAAAAACACAAGCTTGATGATAGAATCAGAAGAATTTCTGTATGTTTATCTGAAACGCCAGATGGGTTACGAGAGATAAAAACTGTGTTAAGAATACCTGGGATCTAAACAAGGACTGCACAAATAAGCAAGTTATCTACATAAGGAAACAATGGATAACCTTCCATCCTGCTGGGAGCCAGCACAGGAGCTCGGCACTTTGTAAACACTCCTGATGCAGTAGATAGTCCAAAGGGTAATCCAGAAAAAATGAAAAAGCCCCCTCCTAACTGTTATGCAGTCAAATGTTCTATGATACCCGATTCTAACACGTTAGAGCACTTGAGGAAACAACTATGTCTGGTTTGGCGGGTGAGGGGAAATCCCCTAAAAGGAGGAGGAGAAGGAGAATCTATCAATTGCCAACTGTAACATTCATATGTTCATAGGTTCAATGATTTATACTAGGCTAATGACCACAGGATCTTTACAAGCCTAGCTATGCAACCTTGCTCAGTTTTGTCCTGATTCCTTGTACATCCATATAGTGGGGTATGTTAGTAAGGAGGTACCTAAGGGTTATTTGTGACTGTATGTTGGAGGGTTGATTTTGGGGATTAAGTAACTTACCATCAACCACTGCATATCAAAGACATAGGGACGTGACTGGGCTGAATTTGCAATTTCCCATCCTGTGATCAAGGTTTCATTCGAATAAGGTCAGGGAGTAATTCTGCTGTACATAGACAGGGAGCTTATTCCATAGTGCACTGATCCTTTGAGGCAAACATCGGTCTCTCCACCAAGCTCTATTTATGTCACAGGCAAAGTTCATACCCTTAGATCTAGTGCTTCTGGTGCTATTTCTTTTGCTGATGCGCAAGAGATCCATCAGAGCTGGATATGAGAATGCCTTGCATGCCAGGAAGAGGTTGCCTATAATTAATCTGTAGGAGACTGAGTACCGAAATAGGTCCTTAAGGTATTCTGTGTAGAACAGGGTATTCTTACCCTGGATTCTCCTGGTGAGGAACCTTTGAGGGTGTATCAGTTGCTACAAGTGCCTGATTAGGTGCATTCTAAAGGAAGCATTATATTAAATGATGGGTCTGATAAGGGTTGAGTAGACTGGTCCAATAACTTTTTTGGACCTGGATGTTATACCTTTGCTTATGAGTTGAGTGACATATAATGATTCTTTCTTACTATCTTGTCTACATGTTTGTGGAACACCAGGTTACTGTCTATATATGTTCCCAGATTGATAACTATTGGGTCACTTTTAGGGGGGATTTATTGATGGAGTACTGAGATTGGGAAGAAAACTTTAATGCATTTCTTCACATTGAGTTTTAATCCATAGCTTTGGAACCAGTCATTTATTTGTCTTAGACCCTCTTGGAGGATGTTGGTGTCATGGGGGGACTCTATGATAGCTCAGAGTTTACACTCATCTTTGAACTTAGACATTAACCTTAACTTCCAAGTAGTAGATGTCAAACAGAAACAGATCCAAAGCAGAGCCCTGGGGTAATCCACTGGTGACCAGTTTCCTGGTGGAGGTGGTCTTACCGATCCTGACTTCTTGGGTCCCATCTGTGAGCCAGCCAGCAATCTAGTAAGTTATGTATGGATTTATGCTTAGTTCTGAGAGTTTCTCAACAATACCTTAGTGGGATATTGTACTGAATGCATTGGACAGGACAAGGTGGGTGGTATGCACTGTTTTTCCCTCATCCATAGCCTTGGTGACCCTCTCAAAGAAGTCTACCAAGTTGTGCAAGCAAGACCTTCCCTTCACAAAGTCAAACCGAGATGGGTCCAGTGTCTGTAGGTTGACTATCCTTGTTGATCATTTCCATGACAATTTGTTCCATGGCTTAGCATATTAGACTTGTCAGACTGATGAGTCTGCAGTTCCTGGTAGATAGTTGATGGTCCACCCTTATGAAGAGAGATGACCATTGTGGCCCTACATTCACCTGTCACATAACATGTTTTGAAGCTGTAGTTGAACATTGCCTCAATTGGTCCTGATAGATCATATTTTAGGCTATTTCAGAGGTAACTATGGATATTGCTGTGGCCCACTGAAGCAGTGATTTTGGCCTAAGTGAGTGCCTCCAGGACTTGCTCCCTGTTGATAGTTTTGAGGGATATGTTAGAAGAGATTTCACAGGGGGTAGTGGTGGGGGGGTGAAGTTAGAGATAAATTTATCAGCCAGTAAATTTGCTATGTCGCCCTGGTCAGTGAAGGTTGTGCCATTTACCACCAGTTCAGCATGTTGCTGGGTGCAATCTTTATGGTTACTGACATAGCTGAGGAAGGCCTTGTTTATGTCCTTAGCCTGAGAAGCTATCCTGACCATGTAATTGGCTTTGTTGGACTTTATTAGACCACTTAGTATCTTGTTTAGTTGAATCAGAGAGCTTTTGACTCTGTGAGGGTTGTCTTTCTGATTTTAGCCAGGACTTTTTTCTTATGTTATATGCTCTGTCAAGTATAGGATTTCACCAGCAGGAATTGTTTTTGGTGTTAGATCTGGGCTTACCTCTGATTTCCACTGCAGCCTCAATGCAGCCATTTACATGTTTGTACAAGGTTTCTGTGAATAATTTGACATAGGTAGCTCTGTTCTCAGGGTCTGGGGGAGTAGTGAATTTTGAAAAGCTGTTGGTTAATAGGATGTGGCTTGGTTAGAATTATTTCTGACTGTTAGGAATTTTGTTGGGTATTCCAAGTTTATTTTTATTTCAAGGAAGACAGCTTTGTGGTCTGAGTACACCAATGCGAATGTAATACAGGAAGGGTGGTGCAACTCTTTACTATGATGGAGAGTACTAGTTCCAATATCTTTGATCTTCTGGTTGGTGTGCACAGTATCTGGTCCAGGGTGTTTGTGTTGATAAAGTTGATAAAGTCCAGGAAAAGTTGTGCCAGTGAGTTAGAGGCAGTGTACATTTTCCAGTCTATAGAGGGGCAGTTAAAGTCTCCCATGAATAGGATATTTTTTTGAATGGAGAGTATTTCCAGTATGTCTGCATAAGAGCTGTGGGCTTCATGCGTCTTTATACTTCCTCATTAGTCAGAGGTAACCTGCAGATAGCCAGGACACGATAAGGAACCTTGTCTATGAAGACTTGGACATGGATGAACTCCAGGGTAATGTCCTGTTTAATCAACCTGGAGTTGTATTTGTTGCATAAATAAAGTTACCTCCACATTTAGCTCCTGTCTGTGCTGCTGTTGGCTTAAATGTGTGGAAGGCAGTGTGGCCTTGCACAGATAGAGTACTTTCTGCAGCTTTAAACCAAATCTTAGTAACAGCATAGATGATTACATTCTCCTGAGTGTGGAGAGCTTATGTAGGCACATAGTACTGAGCAGCAATACCGTAAGGTTGCTCTGTATTTTTTTTTTTTTTTTTTTTGTGTATGTTAGTAGTTTTTTCATTTTGGCATTGCCTAAGAAAAACTCTTAGGGGAGTGAATAAAGTCTTAGCCAATATCCGAAATCCCAGTGAGAAGATGTGCAGACCACCCTTGTCAAAGCAACATGGCCTGTTAACCATGTGCTCCCATGCTAATAGATATTTGATCCCCCTAGAGTGACATATGAAACTAAGCTGATTATTAAAATCAATAATTTTCTGTTCATACTGTAGTATCATCCTTGGTGAAGATAGAATACTGTTTAATGCAAGGCATGCACATGAATGTGCTACATATTCATAGACAGCAATAATGTTTTTTTTTATACAGTCCTGTGAGGTATGTATTAAGTGGGACTGCTATTTTAGTGGCTAGTTGTTGCTGAAGTACCTACCAAGGGGAGAAAATGCTGAGAGAAGAAAGGAGCCACTTTTGAGATTTTAAGTATTTTCTTCTGATTTATTTCTTAGAAAAACTGCATTGCCGCCTACTTTTTGGCATTTTCTTGCTTGCAAAAGTTGATATCTGTGTTAGAACCAGTATTTAGAACATACCTAGAGCCTGTTTATTGCATTTTTTTGTGTTGCACTTAATTTAAAATAATTTTTTCTTAAAATTGCATTTTACCTGCCTCTGACCTAGCACACACGTGTTGGGGTCATTTATTGCACTGTTCTGACTAGTTTGCTACTTGTGTGTCTCTGCTATCCTTAAACAAAAACAAAAAAATCTTGCTATTTTCCCACTTTCTATAATTTAAAAAAAGTTCAGTTACAGAGTTGCTGTTCTGAACTGTTTGTAAGTTTCTTGGAGGCCAGTGCTTACTTGGGCTAAATGGAAGTCTCTGTGTTCACCAATAGCAGTGGTTAACACTGAGCAGCCTGCCTGTCCCTGTAGGAGTGATTACTGCCTAGAAACTGTAGTTTTATTGGCCATTTTGGGTCAATTCCAAACTCCTTGATCTCTCTCTCTTAAAACCCTGCAACTTTCGTTTTGCACGGTCTTGCGCACAGAACAGCGTCTGGCAGTGTCGGTTAGTTGGGGTATACTATACCTGGCTCCACAAAGTCTGCACTGCAAATTTTCCCTTAGAACTAGGCAAGCCTCAACTCAAGTGCTTGATATCAACTGCTCGTATTGCAGCACTTGCATAACCCAAATCAGCACTTGTTTAAATCTCCTAGATAACACAATTATTTTCCAAATCTCCTAGACAGCACTATTATAATACAGCATAAGACCCTCGATTGTCCACAAGACAAGTGAAATTTACTTTTCCAAGCATGTCCAAAGGTCAGCTTCAGGTGTATTCTCCAGCTCATCTGGTGGAATTGGGCATCCTGAGGCAATGTCACAACTGCCTCATGTATACAGGCAACCCTCTCCTCTTACCTCTAGACACAAACACTTGTGAGAGATGCAAATACACAGCCAGACTGGAGGCTAAGCGCTCTCAACCCATGACTGTAACAGACAGTCAAGAGGAGAAGGGACACACTAGCATCACACCAGCAGTCACACATGGATCTACAAAACAAGCACCTGCAAAATATACACATAAATACACAAAAACATATTCGGAGGCACTAGGTACCAATCTGAAAAAGAAACAGTGCCCTCCAAAGCAGACAAGCAAGCAACTTGCACCTCCAAACACAAGCCAGAAAACACATAATTCACCTCAGCAGTGTGCCTCATGACAGCCCCTAAGGCAAAACATCATACCCAACATGCTAGTAATAGGAGACTATAGTAAGGCACACAGATGTTCCACTCACCAGGCTGGACAAGGAGAAGGTTACTGTCAGATGCCTATCGGGTGCCAGGATCCACCACATAACACAGGCACTTAGGTCACTCCAGAACAAGTACAAGTATGACTCTGTCGTTGTACATGTTGGTGTGAATTATCTAAGATGTACCTCTCGGGACTACATGAAAAGAGACATCGAGGAGCTCTCTGATCATGTAGCCCAAGCTGGTATGACCCTGACCTTGAGTAGCATACTACCTTCACTTAGAATGATACCACAATACAAAGACAAAATGATCAATTTCAACAATTGGCTAAGCTTCTGGTGTCATTCTAAGGGGATCCAGTGTCTGTCTGCCTGGGATGACATGATAGACAAGCCTCGCTGTTTCGCCAGAGATGGTTTGCACCTGTCACCCCTAGGCTTTCAAATGCTGGCCAAGGCTCTTGCTGTCCCCATAGTGCCTTTTTTAGGCAAGGCTCAAAGGACAAACCAACCACCGTAACCAGCACAGGTAAGAAAAACTAAGGGTAATGCTACTCAATGCCAGAAGTCTCAGCCTCAAAATGGACGCACTCGAGGCACTCCTCAGTATGGAGAAAACTGATGTATGTGCAGTGACGGAAACCTGGTTCAAGGCTCCAGAGAGCATCCCAGCACTACCAGGTTACAATTCATATCATACCTTCCAGCCTCAGTTACTGGATCGCAGTACAAAGGGGGGAGGTGTATCCATATTCATCAAGGATACCCACATCTCCAGGTTAGTGGTGCAGCATGATGCCCCAGAGATCATCCATGTGCAACTATCAGCAGGCAAAACCACATTTCAAGTCATAGCCTGTTATAGATCGCCCACCATGTCCCAAGATGCTCACTCAGCATTCCTTGAGGCATTGGAAAATATAAAGGTCCTACTCAACACCATAATTTTGGGTGATTTTAACTACTGTGGTATAGACTGGGTGAACTACCAAAGTTCTAACTCCTATGCCCAGCGGTTCATAGAATTTATAAATTCAAATGCCCTTGAACAACTGGTATGTTCTCCCACTAGAGGGGACAACATATTGGATTTAGCCATCACAAATATGTGCGCCCATTGTACCACACCCGTTATCACTCCCTTTCTGGTCAGATCAGACCACAAACTGATAACCCTAGACATCCTCACCCCTCCACCTCCTCCAGTCAAAGAAAACATTGTAAAAAAACTTTCCAAAGCAAACTTCAAACTACTTGCGTCAGAAGTGGAAAGCTTCACTATTCCCTTGAAGAAGGATAATGATATCCAGGATGCAGAATCCTACACCAAGGCACGTTATATACATCTTCAGGATTGCATGGACCATGCTATCCCAAATAAAACCAATGCTCCTTCCTCAATCAGAAAGAAACCAGTCTGGTGGACCCCGACCATAAGCAAACTATACAATAAAAAGAGGAGACTTATACAAAAAAAGGCCAAATCTCAAGTAGAAAAATCTTCCCTGATCAGCTTTAGTAAAAAATAGAGGCCCCTCATCAAGTCAACTAAAGCCAATTTTGAAAAGAAAGTTGCCAAGGATAACCATAAGGCCTTCTATGGTTACATCAAAAACCTAAATGGCATCGCTCAGGTCTGTTCTGAGCTAGTACAAAATGGAACAAAATACACTGACCCTTCTGACACTGCCAACATCTTGGCTGACAGGTTCAGTGCAAATTCCCACCCCCCCCCACCACCACCACCTACAGGGCCTATTACTATTCTAGGGGATTGTGTAACTCCGAGTATTACTGATAAGTTGGTTAATAAGGCTCTATATAAAGCTAAAAACACTGCCTCCATGGGACCAGATGGTGTTCCGGGCTGTGTCATATGCGAGCTCCAAAATGAATTAACCCAGCATCCGAATACCCTGTTCAGTCTCAGCCTCTCAACAGGATATGTGCCCACAGAATGGCACACAGCAATGGTGGCTCCACTGCACAAGGGTGGGCCCACAACCGACCCTGGGAACTACCGACCAATAAGCCTGACCAGTCTGATCTGTAAGGCAATGGAGCGAATCATTATGGAACTCATAAATGGAGAGATTGGGAATCTCCAAACACTTGACCCCACACAGTTTGGCTTCATCAAGGGCAGATCATGCCTCCTGAGCCTGGTGGACTTCTTTGAGACAGTTACTCAGGCTATTGATAAGGGAACAGAGGTACACACGGCTTTCCTTGACCTTGCTAAAGCATTTGACACCATTCCCCATTCGGGTATTATTGATAAACTCACCAACCTGGGCATAAACCCTTACGTCACAAGATGGATCACAAACTGGCTCTCAGACGGATCCCACAAAGTAAGAGCAGCAGGATCTATGTCTGAATCCAGACCAGTAACAAGCAGTGTACCTCAGGGCTCTGCCTGGGGCCCCTCCTGTTTGGCATATACTTCTCAGAAGTACAGGCAAGCACTGAAGGGCTATGGCTGACCAAGTTTGTGGACGACTGCAAACTGGGTGCTATAATAGAGTCTCCAGCCGACATGGATATCCTCCAGAAGGGCCTTAATGAGACTGATGCATGGTGTCAAAGCCATGATCTCAAGCTAAATGCTAAAAAATGCATAGTAATCCCCTTTGGAAAAAACAGAGTACCCACGAACTACCACATAGGAGGTAACCCCCTGAAATCTGAAGTAGTAATAATGGATCTAGGGACCCAAGTAGATAGTCAGCTTTCCTTTGATAACCATGTTGCCAAGGTGGTTAGAAAATCCTTCTATGTGACCCATCTGATCACGAAAGGGTTCGCATCAAGATCTAAGGATGTAGTGGTGCCCTTCTACTCTTCCCTCATCAGACCTATGAACCTATGAACCTATGACCCACTATTGAGTACAATGCACCAATTGGAATGTACCTGGCTAGGCATCTCCAGCAGCTGGAGAGACCACAGAGGTACCTCACTAAGAGGATTACTGGCCTCAAACAGTTGCCCTATGCAGCACGACTGAAAAAACTAAGGCTTTTCTCTGTTGCATACTGCCTTCTCAGAGGCGATCTCTGTCTAACATACAGAGCCATGTCCAACCCAGAACTGTTGAACAGGCTCCATCTTAGCAAAACCAAATCCACTCAAGCTACACGCTCTAGGGATATAAACCTCAGCACAACAATGAATAGAACATGCTGGAGGGATATATTCCCTTCGCAAAGACTTCCCTTGCTATGGAACAAGGTCCCAATCTACATAAGACAGAACCCCTCATTATCACTCTTCAAAAGGAACCTTGACGAGTGGATGGGTAACAGAATGTTCACACCAGGGATCATACCAACAGCTCTACTAGATAGGGGCCAAGGGTACTAGCTGCTAGATCAAGGGCCTAGGGAACTAACCAAAGGGGCGGTGAATACCTCACAATGTGGCTGGGCTAATATATGCCTTTGGGCAGATAGCCCAGTACCTACCTATGAACTTATGAGCATATTTACACATTGGTACCTGTGATGTAGTTACTTGAGTGTGTGCATGACATTGCAGATCCTAGCTCCAGATAGGCAACTAACCTTTATCTTCTCTTTGTCCAACCTACTGAGGAGCATGTATGTGTCATACAATAAAATCCCCTATGACAAAAGTACTAGCTAAAGTGTTTGCTTTAAGGCTTTCTCATTGGGGGATCATTAAGTGTAGGCTTATGTGTAGTGTTAGCTGTTGCTTTTGATGTGTGCTTTAATGATGGTTGGTATTGCCATTTGATGGTTTAGGTTTTTGAGCTTTGGTAAAGTTTATTTTAAACGCATTAGCATAAAAGGCCTGTGTGTGTGTGTGTGTGTGGTGTCATGTGTGAAGGATGTAGTGTGTGCAATCCTGACATCATTATTTGTGAGTTTTTTGCCTCCAAGGAAGTTATTTACGTATGCATTTCACATACTGTGTTAGTTTCTTTAAGGATTAAATGGTAGTCTGAGTACATGAGACAACTGCTACATTATCTCAGAAAGCACATATTTATCACACTGTCCACAGAGTTATTAGGAATCTGCATATCCATGTTGCCAGGACCTGTGCTAGGTTTGGACTATTATGATTTAGGAAGTTGGTTTTACAGGAGTCACCTGAGTGGTGTCTAGCTAGGTGTAAGCTAGTTAGTCTGGCATTAGTGCAGTTTGACATGCTAACTGCCCTAAATTTAGCTCCACACAAAACCTTTCTGTGTTTTAGGATAAAGTCCTAAGTACTAGTTTTATGTGTTTCTACTATTCAGGCTACTGATAACCACTGCTGCATGGTGAACAGCTCCATGCAAATGTGCCTAATTTATACCACACAAAAAACAGTAAAAACTAACTTCTCTGCCCCCTGACCAATAAGGATTGTATCTTAAGCTTCATAGAGTGCTTCCCAACTTAGAGAGACCAAATAAAAACCTTCTGCCACAAGATGGATGATCCTGGAACTTCTAACCTAAAAGTAGAGCAAGAGTAGCTCTCAACTGCACATTTACACCAAACAACAAAGTCCCTAAAATCTCTCTGGCTGATGAAACTCTAATTTTAAGCCTCTCTATATGTTTCCAAGATTGGACTGACCAGGTAACTTACTGCTGCCACTAAAATAGCAGTCCCAGTCTTCTTAAAGTAAAAACACAATTTGGTTGGAAAAAGTGAAAAGGTATCATCTAACTACAACACCTGATTGTTACTTTAAGCTCCCTTGCATGGTTCCAAACTCAGACAGACCAGTATCATCTAACTACAACACCTGAGTGTTACTTTAAGCTGCCTTGCATGGTTCCAAACTCAAACAGACCAGTATGTCTTTCTTATGTCAATAGAACTGCAGGTCCAATCTTCTTAATGAAACGTCACTTTAGTTAGCCAAAAGTGAAAATCTGTCAGAAAAAATCACATAACTAACTACAACAAGTACTTCTAACCTTAAGCCTCCCTGTGTGTTGCCCAACTCAGACAGACCAGGCTACCTGTCTACTTCCACTAGAATTGCAGTCCCAGTCTTCTTAAAGTCAAAACAGACTTTTGTTGGTCACAAGTGAAAAAGTACTAGAAACAAATCGAACAACTAGCTACATATAATTACAAGATAATTCAAAGGCAGATAAGCCAGCAATGAGGAATACACACACTTTAAGGCAATTTCAAAGTACTTTTAACAGTCTAAGAGGAGGGCCTTCCCAACTTTTTATTGCAGTAACAAGTTAGATGAGCAGAAGAAATAAGACCAGGCGGACCTTTTGGGGACAAGTAATAAGAAGGTAAGAATGTTAGAAGCTTTCAAGGCCAGCTATATAGTAGGGGCAAGCAGCTCAAAAGCCTCAAAATCTATTAACAGTACAGCAAGAAAAAGGGAGGGGGTGGGGAATACATTTAGAAAATTAGAACCCACTCAGAACACAGTCACAGCACAGAAACCACTTTAAAAGCACTGCAGACAATAAACATGACTAAAATTAATAGCTTTAACTCAGATGAAGAGCAAGCACAACACACAAAACTGATTCAAATGGTAAAATAAGTGCAGTGTTTTAAGTGTAGTTTTTATGTACTTCCCTGGATGCAAAATGTAGGCTAAATGCTTTGCTTTCAAGCTCTGAGCCCTCCCAAGACTAAGAAAGCTGACTGCTTGTGTAATATAAAATAGATGGGGGAATTCTAGGATCTAGGAGTTTCTGTGATTTAAAAAGCTTGTTTCAGCTGCATATTGTACTTATTTTACTACCTGCACTTTAACAAAGTTGTTTTTGTGTTTACATTACCTTTTTAACTGTTGTAGGCTACACATTTAAGTGTGATAGCCATTTCTGTGCATTTAAAGTGTTTGTTTGATTGTATCTGCTTTATCTTCTGAAAAAAAAAAAAAAACAAAAGCAATATTTGTTTTCCTGCCTTTCTAAGCTAGTATAGTCCAGTTTTCAGGTTAGTGCTGAATTCAGAGCTGTGTTACAAGTTTCTGTTTGCCCATACCTTACTTGGATAGAAGGAAGTTTCTCTGTTCACTGTAAGAGAGGGGAGCTATGAGCAGCCTATCTGTCCCTGGAGGAGTGGTGTCATCCCAGAAATTAGTAGTTTATTGGCCATTTTGGGCTAAGTTCTATTTCTTTCATTTCCCTGCAATAAAACCTGCATTTGCGTGGTTTTGCATGCTGGGCAGCACCGGGTAGCTAGGGTATAACTATTTTTGGCTCCACAAAGTCTACCCTACATTTTTTCTCTTGAAACTAGACAAACTTTCAACTTAAGCACTCAAAACATTCATTTCTCATCCCGGTACTTGCTCAAAACTCATAGCAAGCACTAATAAACCTTAGCACTAACCCCCCCTATACTGTAGAGAAGAACAAGGCTCTCTATTCAACCTTACCAACCAATCAGTAAAACAGTTCACTGTACCTATCCAGGCATGTCCAAAGGGCAGTATCAGGTGTATTCACCAGTCCAACTGGTGAATCTGGGAATTTTGAGGCAATGTTACATTTGCCTCATGTACACAGACAACCGTCTCCTCCTTCCACCAAACACTAATACATGCAAGAGATGCAATTATACAGCCAAACTGGAGGCTAAGCTCTCTCAACCCAAGACTGGACCAGGCAGTCAAGAGGAGAAGGGAATTACTTGCATCACCCCACCCATCTCACATAGACCTATGAAACCAGCACCTGCAAAAAACACACATAAATACATGAAAACATACTCGGAGGCTCTAAATAAAAATCTTCAAAAGCAATAGGGACCTCCATTGCAGACATCCAAGCAACCTCCACCCCCCAACACAAACCATGAAACACATACTTCACAAAACCAGTGTGCCACGCAATCACAGCCCTTAAGGCAAAATAACATACCCAACACACTAGTAATAGGTGACTCTATAGTCAGGCACACTGATGTCCCACTCACTAGGCTGAACAAGGAGTAGGTTACTGTTAGCTGCCTGTCGGGTGCCAGTATCTGCCATATAACACAAGCACTCAGATCACTCCAGAACAAGATCAAATATGACTCTGTCATTGTTCATGTTGGTGTGAATGACCTGAGCCGTACCTCCCTGGACTACCTGAACAGAGATATGGAGGAGCTCTCTGATCACATAGCCCAGGCTGGTGTGACCCTGACCCTGAGTAGCATCCTGCCCTCACCATGAATGATACCACGGTATAGAGAAAAAATTATCAATTTCAACAATTGGCTAAGTTTCTGGTGTCATTCAAAGGGGATCCAGTGTCTGTTAGCCTGGGATGACATGCTCGACAAGCCATGCTGCTTCACTAGAGACGGCTTGCACCAGTCACCCTTAGGCTTTCAAATACTGGCCAAGGTTCTTGCCACCCCCATAGTGCCTTTTTTAGGAAAGGCTGAAAAGACAAACCCACCGCTATAAATAG
The DNA here is from genome assembly GCF_019279795.1 of Protopterus annectens. Classification (NCBI taxonomy): domain Eukaryota; kingdom Metazoa; phylum Chordata; order Ceratodontiformes; family Protopteridae; genus Protopterus; species Protopterus annectens. The sequence goes on from NC_056750.1 coordinate 351,441,323, forward strand.
CACAAGTAACAAAAAACTGTGGGTAATGCTACTCAATGCCAGAAGTCTAAACCTCAAAATGCACACAATTGAAGCACTCCTCAGTATGGAGAAAATCGATATATGTGCAATAACAGAAATCTGGTTTAAGGCTCCAGAGAGTACACCAGCACTACCAGGCTACAACTCATACCATACATTTTGGCCACAAAACCCGGACCAAAATACAAAAGGTGGGGGAGTATCCATATTTTTCAAGGATACCCACACCTCCAGGTTAGTGACACAGCACGGTGCTTCAGAGATCATTCACGTACAACTAACAACAGGCAAACTGCTATTCAAATTATAGCTTGCTACAGATCACCCACTATGTCCCAGGACCCCCACTCCGCATTCCTGGAAACACTGGGAAACTTAAAGGTCCTACCAAACACCTTGATATTAACTGGGAGAACGACTCAAGTACAAACTCCCTTGCCCAACATTTCTCAAACACCCTGTATCAACTGGTCAACACCCCCACCAGAGGTGACAGGATATTGGACCTGGTCATCAACAACATGGGTGACCAGTGTTCCACACCAGAGGTCAACCCCTCGCTGGTTAGATCTGACCAAAGACTAATCACTCTGGATATCCACATTCCGCCACCAACCCCGGTCAAAGAAACCACCGTGAAAAACTTTTCAAAAGCAAACTTCATGTTACTTAAGACCGAGGTGGGAAGTTTCAAAGCCCCCATGTTAAAGAATAATGCTGTCCAAGCTGCAAAATACTTTACTAATGCATTTTACAGGCACCTACAAGAATGCATGGATCATGCTATCCTAAACAAAACAAGGACTCACTCCTCCAAGAAAAGGAAAACAGTCTGGTGGACCCCTGCCATAAACAAGCTATACAATAGAAGGAGGAAACTAGTACAGAAAAGAGTAAAATCCCAAGAAGGGAAGACATCCCTGATCAGTATCAGCAAGAAACTACATTCCCTCATAAAATCATCCAAGGCTAGCTTTGAAAGAAAAATTGCCATGGACTCCAAAGATAACCAAAAGGCATTCTTTAGCTATGTCAAGAATCTAAGTGGCAATTCTCAGATCTGCTTGGAGTTAGTGCAGAATGGTACAAAATACACTGCATCGACTGATATAGCCAACATCCTGGCAGACAGGTTCAGTGCAAACCTCACCCCCCTCTCACCTCCAAAAGGGCCCATAACTATACCAGAAGAATGTACTGCCCCTGAAATCACAGACACTCAGGTTAAAACAGCCCTCTCCAAAGCCAAAAATGCAGCATCAATGGGACCGGGCAATGTCCCAGGCTGCATCCTACATGAGCTCAAAGAGGAACTAACCCCTCACCTGAAATCACTGTTTAAACTCAGCCTCTCCACAGGCTATGTGTCCAAAGAGTGTCGCACAGCAACGGTTATTCCACTCCACAAAGGTGGAGCCACAAATGACCTCAAGAACTATCACCCTATAAGCCTGATTAGTATGGTCTGCAAAGCTATGGAGCACATCATCATGGATCTCATTAACAGAGATTTTGGGCATCTCCAAACACTGGACCCTACCCAGTTTGGCTTTGTTAAGGGCAGATCATGCCTCCTAAACCTGGTGGACTTCTTTGAGATGGTTACCAAGGCTATAGATGAGGGAAAGGTGGTTCTCACAGCCTACCTAGACCTCACAAAGACCTTCGACACCATTCCCCATTCAGGTATTATAGACAAGTTTGCTACCCAAAACATAAACTCCTACATCACGAGATGGGTTGCCAACTGGCTCACGGACAGAACCCACATGGTAAGAGTTGCAGAGCTGGGTCTGACTATAAACTGGTTACAAGTGGCATTTCCCAGGGCTCAGTCCTAGGACCCCTCCTGTTTGGCATATACGTCTCAGAGGTACAGGCAAGTGCAGAAAGACTATGGCTGACCAAGTTTACAGACGACTGCAACCTAGGGGCTATAATTGACTCTCCAGCTGACATAGACATCCACCAAAAGGGTCTTACTGAGATAGATACCTGGTGTCAAAACCATGGCCTCAAGCTAAATACCAAAAAAGTGCATAGTCACCCCCTTTGGAAAAAACAAAGTACCCACAAACTACCACATAGGTGGTAGCCCGCTAAATACGGAAGATGTAATAAGGGATCTGGGGATCCAAGTAGATGGTAACCTCTCCTTTGCCAAAGTGGTTAGAAAATCCTTCTATGTGGACCACCTAATCACAAAAGGGTTTGCATCCAGATCGAAAGAGGTCATTGGACCCTTCTACGCATTACTCATCAGACCCATAATAGAGTACAATGCCCCATTTGGGATGTACATTATAAGACACCTGCAACAACTGGAAAGACCACAGAAGTACCTCACTAAGAGGATCACTGGCCTCAAGCAGATGCCCTAAGCAGCTCTACTGAAGAAACTCCAGCTGTACTCGGTTGCATACCACCTAATCAGAGGTGATCTCTGCCTAACATACAAGGCCATGTCCAACCCAGAATTGATGGACATGCTCCACCTAAAGAAAACCATATCCCCTCGAGCCACACACTCCAGGGATCTAAACCTCACCACAACAATAAATAGGACATGCTGGAGGGATACATTCCTGTCCCTGAGACTTCCCATGCTCTGGAACAAGATTCCAGTCTACAGTTCTGCTGGACAGAGGCACAGGGAACTAATCTAAGGGGGTGGCAAAAGCCAATACATTCCGGCTAGGCTTATAAATGCCTTCGGACAGATAGCCTAGTACCTACCTATGAACTTATGAACCTATGATTAACCACAAGCTCTAGTTATATCTCACACAACTGGCAAAGCTGACTTTTTGTTTTAACTTTGAAAAGTAATTACAACACAGAATTAGAAGACCAATGCTAATAATCTGCTTAAGCTCAAAAAAAAACATCAATGGATACTGTATGAAAAGTGAATAAAGCAAAGGGTTGCCACCTTTCATTGCATCCAAAACTGTATCAAACTCACATCCATTGTACCTCCCCTAACCCCTCCCATCTCCTCTCACCACACCCACTTCACTCCAAATTAGTGATGTCACTTGCATGTCATGAGGAAGATAAATGTCCCTTTTTCCTGGTTTCTGATGCAATCACATCATGTTAGCAATGCTTTTTTTTAATAGAAACACCATGCAATTGGAGATTTAACAAATTCTAATAGTCTTGTTATTTTTTAAAAAAGTATACTGGAGTTTATACAGTATTTCCAGACTACTTGCAACCCTAGTAAAACACAAAATTAATTGAGCAATGTTGATAATCCACTTAAAACCTCAGAGAAATAACAATGGATACTGCAAAACCCAAATCAGTTTATAACTGTACCTTCAGATACAGAAGAGAGTGAAAATGCAATAAAAGGAGACCCCATGCACAGTACTTAGGCACAGCTCAGAAATCACATTAAATCACATGAAGAGCATTGCATTAATATCTTTAACTTCAGATAAAGAACAAATGCAATATACAAAAGTGATTCAAGAGGTAAGATAAGTGCAATATTTTAAATGTACCCCCGGATTCATGAAGCTCAGCGCAAGGCCGGTGTAAGGCCTGCGCCGCCCGTGTGGCATATAAATGGTGTAGTAGTGCCATATGCATATTAATGAAGGTGCGCCGCTACCACATCCATATGCATAGGACACGTGCGCGAGTGCATGGGGCGTTACTAAGCTGCGCCCGGAGGCGTGTCAATGTCGGCTGGCGATGAGCAACCTAAACTGCTGAATATTATAGCCTGCCTGCAATAATAATCGCACCTATCAGTGTCCGTGTATAATGAAATGTATGCAAAGCATGCAAGACAGTTCCCGGCCACACAAAATGGAGAACCAAACAGAAATGCACGCAACATAATATAAGTTTCCGTCCATGGAACAAATGATATTTAAAATCGTGTGTCCGTAATGTACTGCACTGTCAGAAGTTATACCCAGTGGAAGTGAAGCGCGTCAGTGCGCCGCCAATACACACATCTAGCCCCATGGGTATGGTCACCAGCAGTCCCACAGTGGTAGTGATAGTACACAGCAGGGCAGTTGTGGTTATATAACAACCGTAAAGAAACCTGACAGTCCAAATTGTATACCAAACACACACAAACATATGTATATTAAAATGTGCTATACACATGAACAGGAACGTAACCGTCACATACACATAGGATGCTATATGTGGAACAGGGATATCCAAAAGTAGAACCCATGCATGCAAATGCAATACGCAACAACCCCAGTATAGCACATAACCCGCACCCATGTCCGAATGTCCACCAAATCCAGCTACCAGCCTTGCGCATCCGTACACCTGCACATAGCGAGTATTCCCCATATGTAGTAGGAATTATCATCCTAGGCAGTGTCAGGATTGCAAATATGTATCCCACGATTGTAAACATCCCATCACAGGTACGTAAATCCAAATGCCAGCGCGTTAATGTTACGGCAAAATGTGTGTACATCCCGCGTGGGATAAGTAACCTGTTGAAACCTCAGAGTTGTTTACATGCCACGGTGTCCATTACTGTACACATCTGGACAAAACATGTATGTGTAGTCACGGTACTGTTCAGTTTCTACACAGACATGCAATTCATACTACGCAGGATGGAACAGCTGTCCACCATGCAGGTCACCCCACTAGGGTTGCCACCTGTTCAGATAGCCAAGGTGGGACATCCCTTGTAGAAATGTGAGAATTTGCAGGATAAAACATACCCCCGGCCAGTGCAAAGGACAGAATTACACGTGTATGCCAAGATAAAAGCTTATGCCATAGCATTTGAATAGCTTATGCTATCCCAAATAATAGTTATGTGTACCAGATACAAAATACCTGTATCATGCAACTAGTACAGAAAATAAGAAATATATTATTGTCTTAAAATCACAGGACATTTGCCATGTCTTAGGTGTCATCGCAGGACACAACTGTCCAAAGTGGGACCTCCCTGCGCAAAGAGGAACAAGTGGTAACCCTACTCCCCACTGAATTATCGACAGTATATTTTCAACTCAATCACATACCGACACCACCTCTCAACCTATTACAGCAACAAAACCTGGACAAAGCCTAAAAGGATGGGTGGACAAATAGGGACAGATGTAATTACTGCTCTCACAAGCTTCGGAAGTTCACTGAATAATAGTATGTACAAGGATGTGGGGTAGTCCCCAGTATTACAGAGGTCCGTACATATATACTTTAACAAACCATCACATATGTTGACTGTACTACTGCATACCCGTAGTTAATTCATAGTTACGTCATGTGCAAAATAATAACCCTCGTAAGAATGAATACAGGAAATAGTCAAATGTGAATGGGAACACCACTCACCGTGGATTATGTATCGTAACCACCCCCACCCATATTATGTATTGCCAACATCATAAGCTGCTGACAGGTGCCCAAACACCTGTGTCTGTAAACAGATTAAATGTTTAAAATGGACAATCCCTGCCCATGTGCTTTGTCTGACATTTGAACACGGTCAGGGCAGTTCCGTTCACCAGTCGGACAAGCCAAAACCCAGATCACCACATGAACATCCTGACAATTAAAGACCTGTATGTGTCAGGAGTATAAGACTTTGGGTTCTGAATATCCCTGCAGTGATGAAATATGCAGCTTGGGTCCAGAGCAGTAGGGAATAGGGAATGTGTAACATGTAGTACCGCATTTTTTCCCAGCAGAAGAATGGATGCCTGTGACGTAAGTGAAGCGGTGAGGCATATGTTAATGTAGCTATGTACTATGGGTATGCATATAAATGAGTCAGAACACCAAACGTATACTGGTTACAGCATCCGGCCAACGTGAATGCAGTCCCGGTTGAACAACGACTACAGCACATATAATGTGAAAGTGTAATGAATGCGTCTGTGCTGTACAGACAGTTAAATATGTAAAGGTGAACGTGTGTTTCGCAAACGTCCGTTAACCGGATTACAGATAATTACTGGTACTGTCACAAGTAATAAAGCCCACATAAGCACAAAGACTTAGTAAACATGTGTAACCCACAATAAGGATATGTATGCGTGCCCGCGCGTAACCCACAATAAGGAAATGCAAGTGCGCCTGTACATGTGTGATCCGCTCACAGCATAGTAAATGAATGCTGTTTCCCCCACGTTAGTTATACATGGCTCAAACCCGTTAACCTCGTAAAGTATGAAACCGGACGAAGCCATGCAAACTACCGTTACAAATAGGGACAAACCCCAGATATGTGCCAGAACAAACATAGAAAGTGGATAGAATAACGGGTGTGTCAGTAGCATGGATTCTCTGAAGGGTATGCAGTCATAACCTGAACTGCTTGCCAGAAATCCCCACCGTAAGTCTCAAATGAAATGCCACTACATTGCCAGATCGACACAGGTTTATGTAAAACACAGCAAAGATAAAGGGGCAAGCAGCTGTACACTCTGCGACAATCTGTATAGTGGAAAGGTATGTTATGGATATAGATATATGTGTATACACATAATCCACAGACGTAAACCAAAGCAAGTTATGAAATGAGGATTGTACATGTATATATGTATACACAACAGACTTATGTCCCGTAGATATGACATATGTACATAAATAGGTGACGTTATATCTAATATGAGTAGACAAACAGACATGCAGGAAAGGTGAATAAACTGCAGCATTCAAAAACATTGGCCAGAAAGTGACAGTCCAGCAAGTTCTACACTTTAAACATGCAGATAGGTGTCCATTGCAGGACTCCATAAATTGAAATACGTAGTGTCAACTGACATTGACGCAAAAGAAGTGACCGCAGCAAATACGAAATAGCTGTACATGCAACAGTATCAGGTGCAAGGGTGGTGACACATGTATCGATAGAATGTATGACGTACAAACTGATATCCGGAGTGTGGGGAGTGCATATAAGTGTCTCCACACTCAATAACGCACACATTAAACATGTGTAATGGGTACTGTAGAGGGTTGTCAGGTATGGGAATCATGGGTATGCAGAAATGGGCCTAGGTGTTGTTTGGCAGGGATTTCGTAGGCCCGCCCCATGGGAGTGATGTGGGTATAACACACGCCTATATTCTCAATAATGGGGCAAACCATCCACTGGATATTGCGGAAACCATTTTGGCAATATGTAGGGCCCTATATCAGTGTCATGTAGGCGATTATCATGGATGGACATGCCTACGACCAAGATGGTACCTATAACTGGCAAACTGTCAGAAACAATGCTGCACTAAGGCATAGTACATGAAATACAAATAGGGACTATATTAGATATACCCCAGACAAAGTCAGAATGTTGTGAAAATACTGGCGTACCCATGAATACGGATGTCATGAGTGTTACTAATCATGTAATGGAAATGTCAGTCACTATTATCTACTGCACAGTCCATAATGCCTTGCCAGCAATTTGCCAGAAAGGCACATCACTATGACAAATGTAACAAGGTCAAACGTCAGGGCATTTACCCATAATGTGTACAGGTTAGGGGTATGAAGGTAACCTGTCCAAAATACATGTACAGAACTAGTGATACTAGGTGGACAAGTGAGAAGAAAGGCATCAGGACAAATGAGAAAACATGTACAAGTCACACGCATGTACACCGACAAATGTGAATGACAACGTATGCCCTGTGAATGTCAATGTGGAAGGTTAATAGACACAAACGTAATGCGTCCCTCAGGGTGTCATGCAGTGTCACCGTAACAATGTCCAGTCCCCCAGACAGGTACGTGAGCTCTGCCACTGACGGAAAGCGCAAATACCGGCGCACACATACGGTACATGATAGACCAATTAGTGTGGATAAGCAGCTGTTGGCCTGTGTGAGGAATACAACTGTCTGGGTGGGTGTGTCCTGCAATATAAATGTAATGGCATGTGGCCTGTGATGCCGCCATACAGTGTGTGTATTGGTGTCAGAAAGATGATATTTTGTTACAGACGCATACTCCGCAACTGTACCGATTTACAATGAATGTGCAGAGTTCTGCCTCATATGTTTGGTGTGTTCCACGTAACAGTAACATTCTGGCACTTCCATGATAACTGAAGACATGAAATAATGACAAACATGTGCGTAAGACACCAAATTCGACAGAAAAGCCATACTAATGCAAAACCTATTATTGTGTCAACTATTTACGTTTGTAAGAGCAACATGTCAATACTGCCCCTATGTGTCCCACTATCAGATAAGGCCTTGTCCAGCAACTTGCTCTAGGAGGTGGAGTGGTATGAACAGAAACAGATACATGTGTGAGGAAACAGCAATATTGACTGCAAGATAATGCAGAAGGTATGAAATGCGCTGCAGTAGGACGTGCAGTACTGTCCACAGGTATGTGCTGACATGTCAAATGACACAGCAGTCTACATGAAGAACTTTTAGGGCTATCACCTTTACAAATGATGATACTGGGACATACCCACAGCCATGCACACAGCACAAATAGACATACACACATCAAAACTAGGCCATGATACATGAAGCCTCCGGCGTGTACGAGTACAGTGAGTGTACAGCAAGGATAGATGTCTGCCAAGATATACAGCAAATGCCTGTAAGGGTGTATAACACCGCCCGTAACACGGACGTTGCATGGACAATGTTGGGAGTTGCAACATACCCCATCGGTATGAGAAAGCTATGCAAATATGCAATACATGAAACAGTCAGCTGTCCATGCAAGAGCAGGGTTATGGGCAGAAAATAGATTATACATATATATATATATATATATATATAGAGAGAGAGAGAGAGAGAGAGATACAGACATACACACACACACATGTGGCAGGGCTTGTAATTGAACCTACACATGACTACCCTATCACACTACAGCATGACGCATTTAAAGAACATGATACCGAGACTACTAAACACAGCAGACACACAGGCATTCTACTAGGTGCGTGTCAACATCCGCAAAGACAAAGACGGCAGCAGGATACATCTGTGTTGTGAAGCATCTAAAAACATAACCTGAGTCCCCAGGCGGACGGGGGCACGCACACACACACACACACACACACACACACACACACACACACACACATCTGGCAGGCCTGGGAATCGAACCTACACCTAACTATCCTATCACACTACAGCATGACGCATTTACAGAACGCGCTACTGAGACAACTGAACACAGCACTCCAAGAGGCATACTTCTAGGTGGGTGACATCATCCGCAGAGGCAAAGACGCCGATAGGGAATGTATGTGTTGTGAGGCATCTAAAAGCATTACTGTATCCCCAGGCAGCTGGAAACACACACACACACACACACTTGGAAGGGCCGGGAGTTGAACACACACCTACCTACTCTAACACACTACAGCATTACGCATTTACAGAATGCGCTACCGAGATTACTGAACACAGCACTTTCAGAGGCATACTTCTAGGTGGGTGACATCATCCGCAAAGGCAAAGACGCCGATAGGGAATGTTTGTGTTGTGAGGCATCTAAAAGCATTACTGTGTCCCCAGGCAGCTGGAAACACACGCACATACACATACACTTGGAAGGGCCAGGAGTTGAACACACACCTACCTACTCTAACACACTACAGCCTTACGCATTTACAGAATGCACTACCGAGATTACTGAACACAGCACTAAGCATTACTGTGTCCCCAGGCAGCTGGAAACACACACACACACACACACACACACACACACACACACACACACACACACACCTGGAAGAGCCGGGAGTTGAACATACACCTGCCTACTCTAACACACTACAGCATTACGCATTTACAGAACGCGCTACCGGGATTACTGAACACAGCACTCCCAGAGGCATACTTCTAGGTGGGTGACATCATCCGCAAAGGCAAAGATGCCGATAGGGAATGTTTAGAGAGTGAGCGGTCTGAAAGCATATTACCATCCCAAGGTAGATGTACACAAACACGCCAGTGCTGTCAACGGGCCAAGTAAATATCTACAGAGCACAACAACACTGAATAGATACGAGATGCGCCACAGACAGTACACCCTTCGAGAGAGCAACAAGTGTGTTCAATGTAGGCATCCATCGTGACATTGAAATTGGACATCTGGTGCCTGGATGACCACCATGGCTATACAGGATGTCAATGGCCATGCCCACATGCTTAGTATCACACATCTGTTTGGAATGTACTGTATGTCCATCTACACAATGGCGTACTGGGCATGCTCACACACTTAGCTGTTGCAAAGGGCCATCTTGCATGCACACGGAGTCTAATCATGGAGGGGCGCAGTGTGGAATGTACTGTGTGTCCATCTACACAATGGCGTACTGGGCATGCTCACACACTTAGCTGTTGCAAAGGGCCATCTTGCATGCACATGGAGTCTAATCACGGAGGGGCGCAGTGTGGAATGTACTGTGTGTCCATCTACACAACGGTGTACTGAGCATGCTCACACACTTAGCTGTTGCAAAGGGCCATCTTGCATGCACACGGAGTCTAATCATGGAGGGGCGCAGTGTGGAATGTACTGTGTGTCCATCTACACAACGGCATACTGGGCATGCTCACACACTTAGCAGTTGCAAAGGGCAATCTTGCATGCAGATGGAGTGTACACACAGAGGGGCACAGTAAGGTATAACTGCCCTCACACACAGGGCGGTCACACATGCAGTGACCTGTGCACACACAGCTGCCATCCCAGCTGTCATAGGTGCAGGTCACAAATGTACACACTGCAGTGTACACTGTAGCTGTCAAGTCAGCACCATGTCATTGGTGCAGCAATACACAGCCTTACGGTCCCACAACACCATGTGACACATGACCACTGGGCTGTACAGCGGTGTACACCAGCTGTGCAGAGTACACACATACCAACAGGGCTCCAACAGGTGTTATGCATTGCAGTGATACCAGTATACATGAACAGGTCGGCTCAAGACATACCATGGCCCTTACACAGCTGTCTCACCTGACTGTTGCTGTACACCAATGAACACATGTCTGGGTACGTTATACATCTGATTGTGTGGATGTGTGCATGGACTGCACACACAACACATACATACATGGCCTTTGATGTACCTCGTGCATAACACTGGCCTAATCAATGCTACACATGCGAATTGAAGGTGGGCCCATGTCTGTTGAATGCTCACACTGCAAGGGGTAGCAGTGTTGACTGGGACACATACCCTTGTACTGGTTGCCTGTGACACCCATGATATCATACCGCAGTCCATGTGTTATGTATGTCACCACACATGTCCAACAATAGCAATGCATACAAACATGGCAACAGGAGACACATGTGCCATCTGTACTGTGCATGCAGCAAAGATGCATGTGCAGTGGCTGATGTCCGTAACATAGTTGCACCTACCTGCGACATGCAGACGCAATGCAGACATATCATTGACATCTGTATACGTTGACATACAAACAGCATGTATGCAGGGATGTGTGTACATAACGTGGTGAACCACCTGTCTAGATGTGTGTGTGCAGGGGGTGGCTCACAGTTGTGTCACACACCATCCTATCATGCCATGTGCTAACTGTACGCTATGTCGCTGTTAAGTGACGGTGCTGACATAATGCATACACAGCGGTCAGGTGTTAACAACTATATGTCATATGGCACCTGTAACACCTACAACTTCCCGTGTGTATATAGCAGCACATTTGCCTGATATAGCGTTGGTACACATAATGCAATCAATACCGCTGCATGTCCAGCAAACGTGTCATCATATGGCTGGTGTATCATTCCCAGCATTGCCATGTGTGTCCGAATGTGTGACTAGGGATGCCACATATCACGGGGAATATGTCCCAGTTGCTACACATCCCTGTACACCATTGTAGAGAACTGTACATACGTCAGTGTGGGAAGCATGACGTTCGCCGGTGATGTGCATCACACACATCGGCTGTCCGTATACACGTGTGGTCACCACAGTGTGTGTGTGTGTGTGTGTGTGTGTCTGTATGTATGTCTGGTGCTTAGTGTGAGTGTGTATGCTAATATACGGTGGGAAATTATCACTGGCCCCACGTGTTGACTAACCCATAATGGTGATGCATTGCACAACCCTGTTGATGCCATAGGTCCCAGCCAAACTGGCTACCTGTGCATGCCCCTTCTCTGTGACACTTCGTGTGGGTGCATAGTACTGTGAGGGTGATGACCACACAGGCTAGGGTCCCCAGCTGCACACTATGGGGTGTGCGTTATAGTGGTGTACACCCCGTGACTGCGGCCATGTTCATGTACTGTTACGGGTCATACTGCTGCACAGTGTGGCCTCCAGCTACCAAGTGACACCTCACATCATCATTGGCCAGGCCGCTGTGTGCAACCCCTGCACCATGTCACCATACCTGTAATGTGTCCTGCTATGTATGTCACGTCTCTGTCCAGTGTAGCCTGTGGCACTGACCACATGCATCAGGTGCAGTATATGTGCGGACCTCTGTGTCATGTTTGTGTGTCCAACAGTCAGGATGAGGGTACATGTAGCATGCTGATATTGCCAGACGTGCCTGTGTGTACTCCACAGTTACACATGGGGGACTGCAAACACTGCTACCTGTAGGCACATGCAAGTACACCATAGGAGGGAACCAGGGTATCACAACCAACATGGTGCTACAGATGTAACCGAGACACATACCGTGAACACATCACAATGCATGCTGCACCTGCACTACATGGTGTGGCTGGTGCATGTCGACAGTACACAACCTATGTCACATACACAACTCAGTATTCACACACAACCACTGCAACATACACATCCCTCACTATGCATACACAGGTATTACATACACCTCTCACTATGCTGTTCACCCTGTGCATCAGAATAGTTGTGCATAACCCTGCACCAATGGTGTGGATGACAGGGATGTGGCACAGGCTTTATCATATGCACAGGGTGATATGTTTGCCAGGGGCATAGGCTGCACCAATGGATAACATCATGTGTGTGTGTAAGGGCCGGTGAGTTGACTGGACATATCTGTGCAGAATGCATGTGGATGTTGTGGAGCCCTACAGTTGTGTTTGCTGTGTGTGTGCATGTGTGTACACAGTTCTGCCATTTGTGATGCCTACACAGGGTATAATTGACAGCCCCAGATTGTACAGTGCAGGTTGTACAGCTCACTGTGTCCGTCCACGGCCACGTGACCTGTGCCTGCCTGGGGTTGCACGAGCACTACCAGGTGGAGGTACAGAGTGGCTACTGTCCGACGACACATGTCTGCTGGAAACGTGTCCCCACTGAGACCGTCCAGGGTCACGTCCACATGGCCTGCTGTGTCCTGGTGTTGACAGCGCAGCAGCAGCTGCACTGCTACTGCTACCGACACTATGGGAGTGGGCATGTGAGGTGGCACGGTCACATCGACCTACAACAGGTGGTGTTGCTGGCCTACATCCACATGGCCTACGCCTCACTCCTACAAGGTGTTCCAGCACAGACAGCTCCCGTTCGTGGATTGCCATGCCTTGGTCAAGGATTCCGACCATTTCATCTAGTCGCCTATCCAGAACATTAGCAATCTGCTGTTGAGCATTTGCCAATGCCTGGATGTTGTCATTTAGGGTATGGATAGCAGCCCTCTGCAACCTCTGCCTTTCTCTGTTCTGCCATTCAGCATGTGCCTGTGCCGCCATCACAGTCTGGAACATGCGTCTGGTGATACCAGCTGCTGCGCTCTGTCCTGCAGGTGCATGTCTGCCAGAGGTCCTCCTATGAGCAGCACCGGCCACATGCCTGTGTGGCACATCTGCAGTCATTACACTGACACCATGGTGTGTAGACACACCTTCTGTAGCCACCACATGTTCCTGTTCCACGCCAACAGACGCTGACTGTCCTTCCTCTATGGCCACCGGTGATACGGTATGTGTTGGCAGCAGAACTGTGTGCGGGGAAGAGGGGGACATAGCTGGGATGGTAACCATTGGCACAGATTCAGCCCCTGACAACCCTGCCTGTACCTCATGCATATGTTCATCACCGCTAGTATCTGTGGGGACACTAACATCAGATGGACCGCAGGAGGGTAACGCACCTACATCACCTGTGAATGCAAAGAAATACTGTAAAGTACAATAGACACACACAGACAGACACACAGACACACACACACACACACACACACACACACACACACACACACACACACACAGACACACACACACACACACACACACACACACACACACACACACACACACACACACACACACACACACAGACACACACACACACACACACACACACACACACACACACACACACACACACACACACACACACAGACACACCATGCATGTGATTTGTCAGATGGCATGCAGCTTGCCTGCAATAGAGCAGAGGGCATGCAGCTCAGACATTAATAGTGTTAGGAAGCATACCACCCTGGGGTGCACACTACAGCAAGCAGGTGTCATATCAGTAGCCATGCAGTTCACACAATCATGGTAGTATGCATGCATCTCCGTGATACACCATGTGGGCCAGAACAGGATAACAGTACACATGTCTGACATGACCTTGACATGTAATTTGCTGACATGTGCATTAACATGCATACATGTTTGACATAATGGTGTCCTGACACATGTACAGCATCATAATGGGCTTCACATTGCAGTGTTGTGTGTATGCCCTACAGATAGAATGCATGTTTAGCAAATGTGCATGAGCACGGGAGGGTAGTGTGAGCCATCTACATTGCTATACAGTGTTAAGTACAGACACTTTGCCATTGCATGGCAACATGAGGCATGTATGTTGCTGTAGAATGCATAATATGTACACATTGCATAGCCATAACAACAACACAGTCATGATGTTCGACAGATCGTATATGGTAGACTTCAGTGACACCTCCAGTAGCTGTGCACAGGCTTTTAGGTTGTCCACTATACCACATCAACTGTATAATCGGTCAACTAAGGCTATAATTGGACCATGTGTGGACAATGTGCAACAGGGTGTTTACACATCCCATGTACTGTGTGGCTATATGTCTCTGGCCATCCCCCATGGCCATGTGTGCACATGTGGTGACCAATTGTGTGTGATGGGCATCTTCTCCACATGTCTGTGTGGTCCCATATGACATACACCCATACATGTCAGATATGTCACATTCCACAGGTCTATGCAGACAACGGGTTGTATGTTTGGTATGTGGGGTATAGGTCATGTGATAGTGTGACAATATTGCAGACAGAACACTACATGTCTGGGACATGTCAGGTGGCACATCACAATGTGTGCACCCGATGCAGGGGCATATGACACAATGGTGACACTTGTGGGTTGCCCATATCACAGCTCACTGTGTGGTACTGTGTGCGTACCACACGTTGTTCCAATGCATACTACATATGCCTCCATTGTAGAACACCTCCATCGTTATATGCACAGCTGACCACACATGTCACAATGACAAGTACTGTGGTTTCATGTCTGTGTATCATTACATTTGCATATATTGCACATAGGTGGCGTGTGTGAATGCATGGTGGTGCGACCTGCATATCGTGACTGGAACAAACATCAGGTGTGCAAGTGTTAACTGGCCACATGGCAAATAGATCTACACTGTAACATGCCTGATACTGATGACAGTCTCACCTGCAATGGACCCATGTCTGTGCGGCACGCGGCACGCCAGAGGTACCTGTATAGGGGTGACACACCAGTATGAACATTATCCATGACTGTATGACAGCCACAGATTGCACTGTGCATGTGCACACATTCACCTGTGTAATAGCATATAGTATGCACATGTGTGCATACACAACGTAGCATACTGTACTATGCAGCATGTGTGTCCACATACCTGGTATATGTTGTTACTTTACATTATGTACAGTGACACATGCAACTACATGGGATATAATAGCCATATGTGCATTACTGACTTACCAGGCAACTCCAGGCTCATTGGTTGGGAGACACCCACCTCCACGATGGCAGCTAGTGTTTCTGGATGCTGTTCCCTGCGTGTCCCCAGACTGGCCAGTAGCTCATCGGTGTGTGTGAGTGGGGGCTGGGTTGGTGGCCCACCACCTGTTCCACCTTGTTCCCTGGCGATTGCAGTGGCACGCTGTTTTGCATGTCGTATCAGATCCGTGCAGTGTCTGCTCACCTGCTGGTAGGTGCGGTTATGGCCACCCACATTGTTCACCCTCCTGCGTAGATCCTGCCACAGGTCATCCCGCTGCTGGGCATGCTGTGGCACATGGCTGAACAACAAGTCATAGTTGTCATGGAGCTCTGGGATGAGGACATCATCCTCCTGGCGGGTGTATGCTGAGAGGCATGTACGGGGCATTATCTGTAAAACATAATGATGGTGACAGGTCACAGTTTCAGAGATGTACAGAGATACTGCTGCACATACATTTCTATGACATCTACTGCATCTGCACATTTATCTTTGCAAAGCACCATGACACTAACATGACTGACGTGTTTGTGTCACACATGTCACACCCATTATGCATTGGATATCATCACCATATATGTGTGTCACCTCATTGCAGTGTTCATACTCCATGTAAATGCTGTCTTGCTGTGGGCATGTCTATTTGCCTGCACTTGTGTTCTTACCTATCTGCACATGCCTCTATGTGTCCACGGTACTACTGTTGACGTGGATGCTGTGTATTTTCACATATCAACACAGACACAGCCGGAATGGACTTGAGCAGTGGCAATGCACACATATGCATAGACACCTGTACATGCATGTGTTTTGCCATATACATCTACACAGCACTGTACAACTGTTCAACATCCTGACACGGATCGCCTGTATTACACATGTGATAGACATGGGACAATGGATAGTCAGACGACATTCGCAGGGATGGTCGTCAACCATAGCATGTGCGGGCACGGTTTCCACACTGTTACAGATGGCCATTGTGCCACCGCAAGCTGCATCAGTGCCACATTACTGATCCAGTCAGTTGATAGTACATCTACCATGCGGCCATCACACCATGTATGACTGGGATGACATCTGCAGCTTTGATGGACAGGGTTGCATGGTATGGTGGGAGTATGTCACATATATGGCACAGGGATCTGTCCAGCCTGTGGCGATCCTAGTATTAGGACAGTGGCTGTCCATGACATATGTCATATAGATCAGGATATGGACATGTAGCATGTCCATCATCATGGTGTAGCAAATGTCCTTCTGCAAGGTAGACGGCATGCTGCATAGTGGAGGTGTGGATTGTGAAGGCTGTTATCGTACATCCATGCATAGCCATTACCCCTTACAGGTGGTATGTGATCCAATATTGGTCACCACAGTGCTGTATATGCCTGGCCAGTGATCTCCGTGCTCATGGATGGCACCCTGAGATGACATGGGTACCTCAGATGACTACCTAAGGGGCCTGGAAATGTCACCATGTCGGGGGTGCACTGCACAGCACCATCCCTTACACAGTGTCCATAATGTTGACCACAGCCTAGGTAGCAGTTTATGGGTACAGGGATGTTCACCTAGCGGTGACACTGCTGGTATCATCCATCAGACTGTGCACATATGTGACACACCTCACACACACAGCCCATTCTGTATGTTGTTCACAACACTGACACAGCTAAACTGATAGGTCATGGCCATTCACAGCCTTACATACACAGATGCCTAACATTTGTCTGTGTGGTATGGGCTACAATGAGGGTGGGATACAACACATTAACCCTGTTCTACTGTATCTGGCACAGATGTGCTGTGCACATGTCACTCTTGCACCTTTTGTAGTTGTGGTTCTGTCAACAGGCCACTGGTGGAACACACCTGTGACATGCAGAGGTATTTGTAATCAAATATCCATGCTATCTTGTACATCTGTACTGCTAACATCTACAGTGCTAATGGTTCATGGACATGCACACCATACTCAGCAGGATTATAGTGCGGTGCCACCCTAAATGACTGTCATCACCTCTTGTGGGTTGATATTATCCAACACCCTATCTGTATTGTATGGTCATGCTAGGCACTTGTTCAGAACATGTGAGCATGTCATGAGCTACTGATTACTATAGCGCCCATTCCACACCATTTCCCACAGGTACACTGGCTGTCCTACACTTCCCAGCTTGCTTAAGGTACAACAGCTGTTGTACACACGTTACATATCCTGTGGGACATGGTTGTATATGCAGGCATGTCCAACTGTCACATACCAGTGCTACTGCCTGTCTATATGAGGGATATGTCATACATGTGGCAATAGAGCAATTGTCTCATGTACACATTCAATGCTCACTTCCCAACATACGGCACTACAGCCTGTGGGGGATGCACGTCTGCAGCCATGCTGGGCCCATAGCTCTCAGGTGTACCTCATTAGGGGAACATACCTCATTTGGGGTTCTAAAAGGTGCATGTACCTCAAGGTTCCACATTGGAAGAGTCTGTCACACATTCATTGTTGTACATAGTTTACCTGCTAGCCATGGCTAGATAGATGAAAATCATATTAATTAATTGGAATATCTGTTTTATACATAAGACCAGCCTATTTTAGCCATCATATGCCCTTCCTAGTTGACGCTGTTAGTAAGCCAGTTGTACATGTTCCACATTTCGCCCATTTGTCACACTGTATGAGGGCTAATGTTCCTCATTTTGGGGACAGGAGGCTGACAGCTATGGCTGGGGGTAATGCTGTCGCCAACCCTGACTGCACCTGACATTCATTTGGGGATGTGTAACATTCGCAACACACCCCAGCCATCACATAGTCTCACATAATCTACACCACTGGCCACACCTATGAGGACAACCTGTGCAGTATGTCTCCATACTCACTGTAGGCACCAGAGGTAGCCCGCACCATGGAAGACAACATCACCAGCTTATAGCCCACAGACTCATATGTGCCCAACACATACAGCCAATAGTGCATTATAACATTCACAACACACCAGTCATAGCTGACTCTGTAGGGTGTCACACTGCAGTTCCACACAGCAGGCTACACAAGGCGTTAGTCGCTTACATCTTGCTGTTGGGTAACTGCTTCTGCAACATAACCTATGCACCCATGCCACACCTTACCAGGTACGATATGTCTGTCATTTGCCATGTTAGTGTGACTGCCCTGTGATGCCACTTCACAGACTACATGTGCAGGGACATGCAATAGCTCACCAGTCTTATAGCCCTGAGGGTGTGGGCCTAGCCCTGGGGAGAATTTTGCATTCATCCGGAAACGATACCACTGTACAGTACTGATAACTCCAAACAGCAAAAAGCTGACTGTGTCACTGCAACAGTTGCCTATGCTCCTATTGTCATTCCACAGGCATGTGGTATCTGTCCGCTATGACTGTCCTGGTCAAACACAATGCTGTGGCACAGATGACCTGCACCTGTCGGCCCTGGGAGTACAGCTCACATGCTAGGCTCTTGCTGCTTCTATACTGCTTGTCCTGCACAGTTTCCAATAACTGTCACCGGCAGGGCGGTAACTGGCATGCGCGACATGGGGTCATGTGACACATTGCTTGCATCTTCCCCTGTGACGCACGCAGGCAAGGCACACCTTATAATGCACCACTCCAACATCTCTGCAGGGACTGGGACCTGCCTGTAGGCTCTGCAGAGCACACCTGCAATGACAGGTTATAGACAGACCACACCTTCCAGGCACATACCTGGACCGGCACAGCCACAGCTGAGGGGTTCACATATCCCACTATGTTTTGCACACATCCTGTTAAGTTGCTTAGCACAATGCATCAGAGGTGCTCCACGTGCAACTAACTGTGTCCAGGACCCCTATACACATTGCAACAAGCGACAGAGTCAACATCATACCCCACGGGTAACATAACTTCTATGGTGGTATAGTGGACAGTGGGCCTCAGCTACTACTGATGTGTGACTGACACTACCCCACACTTCACTGGGATAGCCACTCATGTACCGACACATCCATGAGTCATACCCTCCACTCTGCTGGATCAACACATACACACCACCTCCAAGACCTACATTACCCTTGCCATGAACACTACAACCATGTGACTGGTGTTACACACATGGGGTTATCCCCTCATTGGTGGATTCCGAACATATGGTAATCTACCGTGTTATCCACATCCCAGAAACACACCCATCACAGCATACACAGTACATGTGTACTACTACACCTACTACAGACATCTGCTAACAGCGGTTGTTAACATCATGACACCTGTGCAGATGGACAATGCACATACAAATGCTGATACATACACCAGTGCACTTAATTAGCATGTACACAACTGCATGGATCATGCTATTCCGCACAGAGCCATGATGGTACACACCAGATAACAGACGCCACTCTGGTGGTCATGTTCCATGGACATATGATGTACAACAACAGGTGTAGGCTGTTGCACAGTGGTGTACATTCCCATGTGTGGGGTGGCTCACTGGTCAGCCGTGGTGGGGCCACAGGGTCCCTCATCACATACTCCAAGACTAGCTACGTAAACATGACTGCCACACATTCCGGGGTGTACCACCAGGCATTATGGTGGTATGTCAGTATTCGATGGCAACACCCACATCTGCTGCCACATACAACAGTCACTCAGGAACATTTCAGACCCAGGTATTGTTGGCAACATGCTGGAGGATGAATTCAATGCTGACAGTACACCCTCTCACTCACTACAGGGCCGCAATCCATACATGAACATTGTGGTGTCCCTGTGGTCACACCTACACAGTACTGACCTACACTCTATGTGTCCTGGGACACTGGCCCCATGTCACCTTCCAACGTCCCAGGCTGTGATGTCCACCAACCTCCGAATTACATGTCTCACCACTAGGCCACCATATTCAGTAATAGCCTTGTTTCTGACATTGTAGACCCTGAATGGCACACAGCAGCATTTATCACACTACACACAGGTGGCACTGCATTGCACGAGTGGGACTATAGTCATACACACCTGACTGGACTGTTCTGCATGGCTATGGAGCACATCATCAAGGACGTAATTCTCAGAGACATTGTTGGTCTCCCGTCCTCTGCTGCCACCCGGGTTGGGCTTGTTAAGGCCAGATCATGGCCCCTACACATGGTGGACTCCTTTCATACAGTTACCAGGGCAGTTGCTGATGGTACGGGAGTCTACACATCCTACATTGTCCTCTCATTGCCTTTCAGCACCATTCCCCATTCTGGTATTGACAACATACACATCCACCTGCACATCGTACCCTGTGTCTCAGGATGTTATGCTATGTGGCTCGTGGACAGGACACACAGTGAGGCCAGCATACCATAGTACCTACTACATGTCAGGTACTTTCGCATACCACGGTCCTCAGTCATAGGGCCCCTCATGTTAAGTATATGCTTCCCTGTGGAACAGGCTGGCACAGGGGACTTTCCCTGCCTAGCTTTAGAACCCCTACATACCAAGTGCCATGATTGCTCCACCAGCTGATACTAACTCCAACCATATGGATGTCACTGTGACAGATACATAATATGACTATCATGGCATCAAGCTGCATGACACAAGGTGCATGCACATCACCTTTCCATTACACCATTCACCCACTGACTATCACATGGATGGTGGTCCCCTACATACATATTACATTGTACATGTTTGCAGTACAGACATATGTCGCACCCACTCCTGTGGTTACCGTATTGCCACTGTGGCATAGATATCCTCCTACATAGCCACACCTATCTGTACTGGTTGTGTAACTGGTACATAGGCACCCATTGTACCTTTGAACTCAAGACATCTACACACATTCAAGGGAACACCACCCCATTTAGGGTGTACCTTACACAACAGCTAGAGCATTACATGCCACAACATTAACACGCCATGACGTTTACTGAGCTCGGACAGTTTCAATATGCGGCTGCACTATGGACACCACATCTGTACACATTTGCATGCTACATACTCAGGGGTGACCTCTGCTGATCAGACAGGGCCCATGTCCACAACATTATTGATGGATGTACTCCTCATACGCAACATAAGCAGAGTCCACTGTGAGCAACATGCTCATGGATATGTGCACACACGCCACAATGTGTGGGATGTGCTTCTGGGTTACATTCCCAAACCGGACACTCACCATGCTGTGGAACATAAGTCCTCTGTACATCACGCAGGGACACTCAGTAGCACTGTTCATGTGATACCTCCCTTGGTGGTTGGGAGACACATGTAAGCCTGGGATCACTGCAGTGGATGTACTGTGCAGTGGTGCAGGTGACACCTGGCTCTGCTCCTCATAGGGCACTACCCTGGAGAGGTGCCACTAGTGTGAACACTGTAGTTGTGCTTACACATGGACTTGACAGACTGCATAGTACCCCACTATTCACCTGTGCAGCTATTACTTGTCCTTTGTGCATGGTTACTTGGTAGCCCTTCCATTTAGATTAGCTATCATGCTATTACTATGTCCCATACCTACAGGCCATATGTATCCTGTTATTGTACATACCAATATACGATACCTGTGGTATGCATGATATGCCTGTTATGCTGTGTTGAATATCTGTCATATCTACCTATAAAACTATACATTACACATATTTCACATAGTATCCCATAATGTAAAGCATACACCTTACATATGTCATTAACGTTATTTGCCCATACACATGCGTGCTGTGACAGTAGATCAACATATACTATCCCCTGCTATGGCACGTCCTTGTTGGACATACCCTACCACTGATGGCGGGTTGTATGGCATTGTTCTGTTTAATGGCCTCATGTAGCATCCCTTCTGGTGTCTGTGCTATGTACCTTGTGTCCCACTGCTGGACGCACAGATTCTACAAGCGTTAGTATGCTCAGCAAGACATCACTACATAAATACCTTTCCCCACTTTATGCATTGCGGACATGTTTAATTAATGCAAACCAGGCTATACATACAGTAAAACTAATTAATACAGATCATGCTATACATAACCTTACATATCGGGCATTCTACATACCTTGTCGTCGTTACAGCATTTCGTTTCTATCTCTCTCACAGTGTTTCAACTGTTTTTCGGTATGAGCATACGGTTTGAATGTCTGGCAAGTCATCCTTATATACGTCAATACCTGAAACATGTGGATTCTTCCCGCCAATTGGTGTTCCTGAGTGACTAATTACTTGCATATCAGCTGTGCAACTACTCCATTCGCCAATTACGTGGCGACAGTGGGGTATAATTGGATTCTCCACTTGTGCGTTGCCTATTTGCCCTACCTTCGGGGAGACGGTCTGTATTGTGTTTTGTTATGAGTAACTGCAACTGCTATGCATGGAGACAAGTATAGTTTGGATTCATGTCCCCCGTGGATTGTGTGTGACAGGTAGAGTATTTGGTTCAACATGTGGGTGTACCTGTCATCCCGACGTCTGATAACGGAGTATTGCAATCAATACCTGTAACATGGCTGTTTGTTCCATTATACAACGCCTGCAATTTTGCATGTCGCCTTTAATTGTGTCTCTCACATGGTATGTTGAGGGTTCTGCAGATGTAATTGATTGACTGGATGTTTGTGCTGCTATTACAGTTTGTATTGCTTTAGTTTCTAGTGTGGGGGATGTCGGTGGTTGTACGTAACATATACGGTTTGTGGGCCTTGCATTTCTACATAATCCGTATATATGTGTGTGGGCTCCATCCCTGATTAGAGAGCTAATAGTTAGTAGACTTATGTTACGGGATTGTACATTGGGCCATTGTTAATTGGTTTCTATATCGTCTGCAGGTGAGCTTGCTACTTGTATACCTCCGTAATTGCAGCGATATATCAGGGAATATGTGTAGGTGACAGCTATCCCTTGTATTTCTGTCCCAGATATTTGCAGTCATTGTGGTTGTGTTGTTAAAAGAGCCTGTTTGCCATGGGTTGCCACCTTATCATATGGTCATTGTTGGACACTTGCGGGACACAAAGCGGTGTTTACAGGCCAACACGTAACCACGGTCAGTACACAGGTAGCACATACTTTTATCCTCACTACATACCTATTGTTGTGTGACTTTGGATACTTATCATATTGCATGTAACATTTAAGTTTCTTACATACAGGCATAACTATTAAATACGACTGTTACATTATATATGGGACATATTTATGTCCTACCATCTCGGACATTTGCCCTTTGTACTGTTTTATGTCAGGACACACCTGCCCAGGGTGGGGATGTCCCTCCTACTGTGGTACAGGTAGTAACCGTATGCCTACGGCTAGCTATACCCACACCTACCATACTGGTCTGCCTCTGACTTGGCACCAACATACACATGTTGCGGACACACACACACATTACAGTCACACAGAAACGCACACGGCACCCTCGACGCACACTTACACAGACTACGGCACTCACAGACACAGTTGAACACAGTACCTACGTGGACCGCGACACCGTCAGCGGTAACTAACCATCTCTTCATATCATCCTACTATTACTCGCGGATGTACTGTTCCGGTACTGTGTTCTATCGGACTTTCAGCCTCATGGTTACGCATGTCGGTATGTTACACATTCCATGGTTGGTGGTATCCTATTTATTTGTACCTCCATGATGTTATGAATGTCATTGGACTATCTATCATATTTGCAGATATCGCTGGCTCTTTCTGTCTGTATTATATATATGCATATGTGTACATATATATATATATCTATATATATATATCTATATATATATATATATATATATATATATATATATAAATATATATATATATATATATATATAGATATATCTCTATATATATATCTATGTCTGGCAGGGAACGTGACAGGCACACAGCACCACCATATGCTGTAAGACTCATGTACTGTTCAGGTGTTGGCATTCCGTGTTGCACTGGCTGTTGTGTTTACAATGTTTGAGGGCTGCCTATGTAGGAGTCACACATTGGGCCACCTATACATTACAATTTACAGGTGGTCATGTTTGTGTGCCATCCATTTTACTGTGTGTGCAGGTGGAGAGGTGTCAGTCCGTAGGGGCCTACACAGTCAGAGTATGTGCTATACGTTCCCTCTTTGCCAAGGCGTAGGCATATTGGGCACACTTCCATCTGCCTACTGGGGCTGGCACAGTGTGTTCATGGTCTGGATCCCTCTGTGCCTGTACTGGCCTTGGCAATTGCGGTGGGCTATGAGGGCCTTCGCCATTTTGTCCCTGCTGCAGCTGCTTCCGCAGGATCATATTATGTAGCATGGCACATACTATGATGATGTGGGCACACGTGCCTGGAGAGTACTGCAAGGCTCCACCAGATGTATCCAAGCACTGGAACCGTGATTTCAGCATCCCAAACACACGCTCTATGGTGATTCTGGTTTGTGCGTGTGCCTCATTATGGCGTTCTTGCATGGGTGTGTGTGCATTTCTGATGGGAGTCATCATCCACAGCTCCAGTGCATAGCCAGCATCCCCCACGAGATGGCCATGTGGGATGTCCCCCCTGACAAATACCTGATACAGCTGTGAGGCATGCCAGATATGGAAGTCATGGTAGCTTCCAGGGCTGCCAGCACACACATCCATGATAATGCCCTGGGCAATGCACACAACCTGGCAGTTGATGGAGTGGAATCCCTTGTGGTTTATGTAGCGCATACCTTGCTCACCGGGTGGTGACTTGATTTGTATGTGCGTGCAGTCTATCGCACCCAGTACCTCCGGGTATTGTGCCACACGGTGGAAGTGATGCATATTGCTGGCCAACTCCTCCTTAGTTCTGGGGACGTATATCTGCTCATTAGCATGTAGTAACATGGCATCCAGGAACTGGTGTAGTACCCTGGATGCTGATGCCTGTGAGATACCCATTATATCTCCAGTTGGCCTTTGAAAGGTACCTGTGGCCAGTATTCGCAGGCTTACACATACCTTCATGTCCACTGGTATGGGTTCCCCTCTGTTGTTTCTGGTTCTCAGGCGTGGCCGGCACAGATTCACTATTTGCTGTAAGATGTCCTTGTCCACCCTGTAACGCTCTACTATCTCCAGGTCATGTAGCCCCTGGTAAGTTACCCTTGGTCTGAACACTCTCCTTCTCCTCCGAGGCCTGCGGGGGTTGTCGGCGTCATCCTCCACAACACCGTCAGTCTCTAACACATGCTGATGAATCACAGCTATGGCAGCTCCCAACATGTACATTTTAAAAGTTCCCCATGTGTTTACACCTATGGTGCGGTGTTTGGGAATACACAGGTGTGTGTTGGGTGCTTACACACTTTATACTATTGTGCTGTGAACACCGATGATGTCATAGGGTGTGTATGTACGTTCGTAACTACAGGTTAAGTTATGTGTTTTACTGCCGGAACTACTATTGTGGTGCCTTTGGTGTTGAATTACATTTGCCTGCCGTGGATTACCTCTTGACCTTCCCTTTACATTTCTGCGTGTTGCACCTACCATTTTCTGGTGTGCATCCTGCAGCCTACTTTCATTTGTGCTTTCCTGGACCTGGCATATCTTGCGTTATGTGTGCTACTGCCAGTCTGCTGTCAGTTTGCTTTGCTCTGCTGTGTCAGGTCTCCTATCTTTGCAATCCAATACCTCCCCTCCTTTCTTTGCATTCACATGCCTCCCCTATCCTGTTTTGCAGGTTTCTGCAAGTGGACTTGTCAGCTGCCGTCGATTGGTCTTCATGGGTTGATTGGTGTTGCTTGCTCATTAGTACTCCAATTACCCTACTTCCGCATTTCCTTTTCTTCCCCTGACCTTCCTGTTTCTGCTATTGTTTGCGGCGCGTGCGTCTGATTACTGGGTTTCAGGCACCTTTTCATCCTCATACACATGCGCTTTTGGCCACCATGTGTGCTCTCAGCTAAACGATTCCTCCCCACCCCTATCCTGCAGCTTTGCTTAGCAACAGACAGGTCAGATATGCAATGCTCCAATGTGCTTAGTGCTACAGTGGCACACCCCTCTGCTGATGTCATGTATCTCCTCTGAGCCACTCCTCGGTGTTATACCACTGCGCCGTATGGTACAACCTTCCTCCGGCGGGACATTTGCAATTCAGTATTATCTGCCTCATTTGCATGGCATTGACTACTAATTCATAGTTACTGCGCCGAACACTATCGCAAGCCCTTAGCAACCCTTGCACCTTGGTTGTGGTGTTCCATGCCTACCATTGTGTGTTATGCTGTAAACCTGCTTTCTATTATGTTGCGATTTTATGACATTTTTATATTATTTCTTTATGTTACAGCTTCCACACACATGCCCTGCGGTTCTGCTGTGCGTTACTGTGGACTTGACATTAAATGTTGTTATTTACGTGTTATGCATCTTTTCTTATGCCATTGGCTGTGTATTTCGCCATTGGCATATATTCACGTTGTGATACCTGGGTCTGGCCCTCCTCCATAGCTCCGATGTTATGTTTGGGAAAATGTAAACTGTGTTCTTTGGTTTACATTTCCATGGGCTTACGCTACGCCTGCACCACTTCATGAATCGCTATATGCCTTCATTTGCATGGTGCAACACTGCACATGGGGTGATTTGCATACCTACGCCGGGGGCTGCGCAGATCTGGTGTACGCCGGTAGTGCACGTGGAATTGGATCGTACCTGACTCGCTCGGTGGCCATATTTGGCGTTATAATGCCTACGCTATGCGTGCGCCTGGCGCAAGCTTCATGAATCCTGGGGGTAGTTTAAATGCACTTTCCTGGATGCAAAATGTAGTCCAAATGCTTTGTTTTCAAACTTCCAAGTTCCAGAAGCCCCAGGTCTTAAACATTGTATGGTAGTATTGTTTATAGAACCTCTGCTTCAGCTACTGCTTTGAGGAGATTTGTTTAGGTATGTAACCAAACATTTTCAGATAACTTAAAGTCATAAATTTTTAGTTCACCTTTAGACACGGAAGTTTTATTTGGGCCTTCAGCTACAGAGGCCCTCAAACAATGGGTGAGAGAGGTAAATTAATCCAGGGAGTTAATCGAATTTGCCTTTCAAACCCACCACCCCTATCAAATGACTGAGCATGCAGAGAATGTAGCCTAAAAATAGTTGCACGTGTTAGTCCATTTATCTGAAATTATCCAACTTCAAGCTACAGCACTCGGGACAAGATACTTAGGGAAGGAGGAGGGGGTAGTGACCATATCTCAAGCGTTGTCATTTTGAAGATGGTGTCTGACCCTTTTTAGGGAAATTTCTTGATTTTGTATTTGGATCTGTAGCCTTCTTATCATTTCTTCTTGTGGGTCTGCCTGTTATTAGGCTATGTTCTCTGATTGTTCAGTCCTTTGAAAGGGAAGGTTGGGAAGGGAAGAATCTGGGGACCTACAAAATCCTATAAACTCCCTGCATTAATTTACCTCTCTCACCACATTGTTTGAGGACCTGTGTAGCAGCAGGCTCAAATAAAAATTCTGTCTCTAAAGGTGAGCTCAAAATTAGGACTTTAAGTCATCTAAAGAGTTTTGGTTAGAAGCTCACACAAATCTCCTCAAAAAAGCAGCTGAAGATGAGGCTCTGGAAACAATGTCAGCACAACCACATACGATGTTTAAGACCTGGGACTGCTGGAATCTTGGAAGTCTGAAAACAAAGCATTTGGACTACATTTTTTATCCACAAATCCATAGTACATTTAAACAGTCACTGAAGCAGAGGCCTGGAAGTATTATCAGCACATCCACACACAATTTTAAGACACCTTCACATACTTGAGAAAGTTAGAACCAATCTGATTCAAAAATGACTTACCTTCCAGGTTCAGAGAAGAAGAAAATTCTTCTAAGCTGGTAGCATATGTTAAAATAAAATTCCACATATAGCCCTAGTATTTCAGGATTCTGATGGATAATGTGTCAGAAAAAGTCTGTTACCCTGTCTGTCCAACCACCTATCTTCCGTATCCCCAGGGAGTGGGTTGAAGTAGGAAAATGTGTTTTTGCTACTGGAACCATAAGTCTAATAGCAGCAAGGGTGCCCGCAGGCAGGTGTAAGGGGGTGCCCTTGCACCCCCCTGGAACTGGTTGTCCAGGAGATTCATTTTCTTTTAAATACATTTTTTTAAGGGCATTCTTCTTTAAGAACTTCAGCATCTGTGCAATCGATAGTTTATGTCTTCATCTTCTGAACCCACATGAAATTTGAATTCCAGAACACATTTGGACTGCAGACGAAGGTACAAGCAAGAGGTAGATGTGTGTATGTCTGTGTAAGTGTTTAAGAGGTGTGTGTGTGAGAAATAGGTAGGGGTGTGTGGATGTAAGAAGTAGGTGAGCAGAGGTGTGTATGTATATATGTATGTATGTAAGAAGTAGGTAGGTAATGGTAGGGGTGTGTGTGTGTGTGTGTGTGTGTGTGTGTGTGTGTGTGTGTGTAAGAAATAGGTAGGTCTGTGTGTGTGTTTGTAAGAGGGAGGTAGGTGTGTGTGTGTGTGTGTGTGTGTGTGTGTGTGTGTGTGTGTGTGTGTGTGTGTGTGTGTGTGTGTGTGTAAGAAGGAGGTATGTGTGTGTGTGTGTGTGTGTGTGTGTGTGTGTGTGTGTGTGTGTGTGTGTGTGTGTTTAAGAGGGAGGTGTGTGTGTGTGTGTGTGTGTGTGTGTGTGTGTGTGTGTGTGTGTGTGTGTGTGTGTGTGTGTGTTTAAGAGGGAGGTGTGTGTGTGTGTGTGTGTGTGTGTGTGTGTGTGTGTGTGTGTGTGTGTGTGTGTGTGTGTTTAAGAGGGAGGTGTGTGTGTGTGTGTGTGTGTGTGTGTGTGTGTGTGTGTGTGTGGTGTGTGTGCAATAAAGAGGGGGTAGGAGTGTGTGTGTGAGGAGGGGTAATACCTCTCAATTATCCAGATCTTTGCCTCATATTTTTGGTTTGTTTCTTATAAAATTATGTTTTTTTCTGGCAAATCATTGAGGACTAAAGTTAGAAAATAATGGCAGACATTTGACTTTTAGGCTTCATATCCTCAGAAAATACATACTAATGCAAACCTTGTTGTTCTATCCACTTTCTAAGAAGGTAGGGGGTGTATGTATGTGCCACACTTCTTAATTGTACAGATTTTCACAGAATGTCCAGATTTTTGCCTCATATTTTTGGTTTGTTTCTCATAAAATTGTGTTTTTTCTGGAAAATCATTGAGGACTGAAGTCAGAAAATAATGGCAGACATTTGAGTTTTAGACTTCATATCCTCAGAAAATACATACTAATGCAAACCTTGTCATTCTATCCACTTTCTAAGGAAGTAGGGGGTGTATGTGTGTGTCATACCTCTCAACTGTACAAATCTTCACAGAATGTCCAGATTTTTGCCTGCAATTTTAGTCTGTTCCTCATAAAAATTGTTTTTTTTTTTTTTGACAAATCACTGGGATGAGCTAAGGATTAAAGTTACTATATAATGACATGTATTTAAGTTTCAGACTTCATATCCTTTAAAAATGCGTTGTAACACAAATCATGTTATTCTAGCAACTTTCTAAATGTGTAACTTGTTTTGGGCCTTTGTCCTCAACATTATAACAGGCTTTGTCCAGATTTCTTGTGCTAAGAGATTGAAAGGTATGGTGTGTGTGTGTGTGTGTGTGTGTGTGTGTGTGTGTGTGTGTGTGTGTGTGTGTGTGTGTCTGTGTGTCTGTGTGCATAAGAGGGAGATAGCATACCCCTCAGCTGTCCAGGTTTTCAAAGAATGTACAGATTT
Organism: Protopterus annectens; assembly: GCF_019279795.1. Classification (NCBI taxonomy): domain Eukaryota; kingdom Metazoa; phylum Chordata; order Ceratodontiformes; family Protopteridae; genus Protopterus; species Protopterus annectens. The sequence continues at coordinate 351,472,081 of NC_056750.1, forward strand.
CTGCCCAATATTCCCCCTAAAAAGGACTGAAGTTGCTAAATAATAACAGACATTTGAGTTTTAGATGTCATATCCTTTAGAAAAATGCATACTAACATAAATCATGTTATTCTAGCATTTGTAAAGTTCATGAAAGCAATATTTAGAATCTATTCCTATTTATTTCAGGTTTTGTCCAGATTTCTTGCACCAAGAGGTTGAGGTGCATGTGTGTGTGTGTGTGTGTGTGTGTGTGTGTGTGTGTGTGTGTGTGTGTGTGTGTGTGTGTGTGTGTGTGTGTGTGTGTGTGTGTGTGTGTGTGTGTGTGTGTGTGTGTGTGTGTGTGTGTGTGTGTGTGTTAGAGAGAGAGAGAGAGAGTGAAATGCACTATTTAGAGTTAGCAGGTGGAATTTATATTAAAGTGCAATTTCAAGGAATTGTGAGCTTCAAGGGAAGAGAAATTTACTGCTGCTCATGCTAAGTCTGCTTAAAATGCGCAACTGTTTTGTTTAGCAAATGGTATCACTATTGAAGTATATAATTTTGAAGCATTGTTAGTAGCACAGCAGGTAGCATACTTGCATCTTGATGTGGAGGGCTGTAAGTTCTATAACCACAGCATGTAAATTTATATTTTAAGGGGGTGGGGTGGTGCAGTCCTGAGTATGTCCTCCTCTTTTGGCTAAGATGCCTAGTAATTGTGAACTTATTTTCATCTTGCCACCCTTTCCCTATGCAATATACCAGCTTACCATTGTTTAATGTAACATAGGCAATGTATTCTTTAAGGGTAGCAGGCACTGAATTTGTAGATGAGACACTGAAACACAAAGCTGTTTTCTAGCAACAACCTCTTCATTAGTTTCAGAACTCTTTAATATGTAAAAACAAAATGAAAACTCCAGCAAAGCTAGAACGTACAACCTCCCAAACCTCTTGCATCAGAGGCACATGGGATATATGCAAATGACCCTTATGAACATCAGGTGTTTCAGCTAATTGGCGATTCTGAATGTCCATGACTTGTTTTGTCATTTTAATGGACAATTTCAGGCCAATAACATCAGCTGGGTATAACAGCCCTGTGTTTATTATGCCTAGTCAAACACTCTGTTTGTGCTGTGCTGACGAGGGCATAACAAGGCCGAAATATGCATATCCACAGCTAGTGAGGTTTGGCTTTATTGGCCTGAAATTGTCCATTAAAATGATAAAACAAGTCATGGGCATTTAGAATCGCCAATTAGCTGAAACATCTGATGTTCATAAGAGTCATTTGCATATATCCCATGTGCCTCTGATGCAAGAGACTTGGGAGGTCACTCAGTGGAAGTTCTAGCTTTGCTGGAGTTTTCATTTTGTTTTTACTGCTTGGTTTTTCAGTGACCTTCTCGCTTATTCCTTTACTTTGTTGTTTGGGATATTTTTGCAGTGACCCTAATGATGATGGACATCAGCTGGGTATAACAGCCCTGTGTTTCTTATGCTTTGTCAAATACTCTGCTTGTACTGAGCTGATGAGGTCAGAACAAGGCTAAAATATGCATGTCCATAGCTAGTGGGGTTTGGCTTTATTGGCCTGAAAGTGTCCATTAAAATGATGAAACAAGTCATGGGCATTCAGAATCGCCAGTTAGCTGAAACACCTGATGTTCATAAGGGTCATTTGTATACATCCCATGTGTCTCTGATGAAAGAGGTTTGGGAGGTCACTCAGTGGAAGTTTTAGCTTTGCTGGAGTTTTCATTTTGTTTTTACTGATTGGTTTTTCAGTGCTTTAGATCTCTTTAATGTGGAATTATTCAGATGACTTTTACTTTTGCAGAGATTGTGCGTATTGACTGATATTGGTGTATAGTAGTGACAGAAGTCTGAGTGGCCTTTTATAGTTGAAATGTTCTGAATTGGGCAGTTTGTCATTACTGGTTCATATGTTTTGTTTCATTGCTTACTGGAAAAATGTTCAAAACTATAAATTTAAAACACACTCTAATAAGTGGTGCTGTATTATACAAGAGATATAATTTCATTACTATATATTATAATTAATACAGTCAGGAAGGTGAATCAAAGAACTTTTTCATGGTCCTAAAAATGTGTGCAAGGGACCTATGATTTGAAAATAGTCCAAAGGTAAACTTAACCTGCCAGTGGCCAAATGTATTTTGTTTGTATGTGGAATTCAATGCTGTTTCAGTAAATGAGAGTTTCAAAGGTAGAGAAGTTTTAATGCTAAGTCTGTTTTCACTGTAAAACTATTGCTTTGTTTAACAGATGTCTATCAGTGTTTATGCTATAAAATTTGAAATAAAAGTTGTAAATGAAATCCAAATATCTGTAATCATTGTAGAAGTAAAGCATAAAACAGTATGCACACTGAGAGTTTTGAACAGTGTTTATGGCAACTGGGGTGAAATAGCCAAATAATGGGACATTGGAATGACTGCATGGGGAGGGCCTGAGTGGGGGCGGGTCTGGGTTTGCACTACCCTGCAAAAAAATACTCTGGGCTCCCCTGGATAGCAACAAGGTCAACTGTAAGATGAAAAAAGAGAAACATATTAGCTTGTGAATCTCAATGCAATTTAGCTGCTGTTTTAGGAACTGGTGAGAGAAGAAAAGAAAATAAGGAGCATTACAAGCAGTTTTAAGGACCTCCTCCAATGCTGGCAAAATAGCAGCAATGAATGCAGCACTAGAGACTTCTTGTTCAAATAAATCATAGTAACTGCCCAGCTCAGAGGGAACATCTGCCTAGCTGTCTGTTCCCATGCAACTATATCCCTTAGCCTGGTAATAGTCTCATATAAAGAGAGCACTTTCACAGCTTTAGGTTCACTATGAACAGAATCAGAGCCTTGGATTACAGAAGTCTGAGGTGAGATAACCATGTCTCTGTCAGACTCTTCTGAAAATGCATCCTCTTACCTAGAAGAAGAGGCAGCAAAACTAGGAGAAAGGAAATAGCACCCAACGGTAGCTGACTGTAACAGACCTGTGGCCAGGGTAATAACATAATTTTTATTGACAGCAACCGTGTCTTCATTTTCATTCTGCTTAATTTTCCTTTTTCTAGGTACATTCCTAAGGGTTGAATTGTTAATGAACAGTGTATTATCCTAAACAAAACATTTCTTTCACTGGACACCTTGAGAAGCTCAACTCAAAGTATATCCCTTACCCAAAATGGATGGTTCTCCCATGGTGAAGCAAAGTAGTGGAAGAGTAGCAAAGGATATGTCTGAATCCTAGTCCATAGTGTCCAGCAAGGCTACACCAGAGGGATTCCAGAAAAGGGGAAAGTGGTCTGAAGAACTGGTAGTGGTCAGTTCAGAGTAGCCCGCAGTTGGCTGAGCCATAGAAAGAGCCCACAGAGGTGACATGGACTCATGCTTTCATTGTTTTTTCTTTTAAGGTAAGTTTGGAGAATGACCAACAGGACTGGAGTAACTATCCATGCTGTAGCCAGGGAAGAAGCTTGATTGACCGAAGGATATGCCAGTATTTTATTTATGTATTTATGTATTTACTTATTTTCCTTTTTTACTGGAAAAGTCCATCTGGGAACTGAAATACCCATTTTCAGTGGATGCCCTGAAACAAAAGCTCCAAAATAAAGATAGAAATGCATTTTTGACAATTAGAAAGAAAATCTGTCAAGAAACATTATTTACAAAGTATTTGAAAGCAAACAGTCAACAAACATTATTTTAAAAGCATATCAGATTAAGGAAATATATAAGATAATGTGAGTAAAATAAAAAATACTTTGTTAACATACTTCTATAGTATCCACAGATGACAGAATTAGGACTGCATACCTCAAGCTGTAGGTGTGGTACAGTTGCATAGTTTATTAATTGTCAGGTGATATTTTTAGTCAAATCTGAATTTTTTGTAGGTTATTTAAAAGCCTGATGTGGTTTGGAAGTTTGTTCCATGCCTTGGAGATGATGACAGAGAAAAACAAGTCACCTTAATAATTATTTGATTTATTAGCAACGGTGACTTTAAGTTCTGAGTATCTTAGGGTTACATTGGAATATGACATTGGATGAGATTTGACAGTGAGTGTGTTTTAGGTGGATAGTGATGTATTTTGTGTACTGTCAGTAGTTGTGAGAGGGTAATGTCTGGAGGAAGTTCAAGCCAGTTGAGGGAAATAAGTGACGTGCAGTGGTGGGAGAAGTAAGAGCCTGCAGGGAAATCTGATTTTGTTGTAGGCGCTTTTTTTATATTTGGTGATGTCTTAATATTATTATTAATATTATTTTTATCTTTTGAGCTGTTGGTAATGGGTGATCCCATGTGATGTAGACTTCATCATTTTCTATGATGCTTTGTGGCTCAGGTTTCCAGGGTTTTTCAGCTACTATAGTATTATAATGTTTGCACAATCCACAGTGCTACAGTCTTCCCACATTATTATGGCTTTCTGTGTACAGTCCTTCTGTCATTAGTATGTTACAACTAGCAACAAGGTGGCAACTGTTTCAAATTCTGTTTTACAGAACCTAAATGTGTCTGTTTCTCTCACATGTCCAATGGACTTTGTAAACCAATGTGTACGTAGTCCACTATCTTGGGCCACCAATATTAACCTTTAATCTTTTGGTTTGAAGTTGCCTTTCCTTAACCATTCCTGCATTATATCCTGATCAACATGAGGCTGTTCCAGGAGTTTTTTTTATACTTGCAACTATATTTATGCATTTTCTACATTTCTTGTCTTCTCATCTGATCCTTCAACTTATATTCTATCTTTTGTTTTTTGGCACATGTAGTAGCTGCCTGATTTTTATCTACTTCTGGTCTGATTTCCATTCCCACTTGATGTAGATGGGGAAGTTATCTTAGATTTATTATTCTCAAGTTTCAAAACTTTCACTATGTTTGGGTCTTTTGAGGACAGCAGATATGTATGCAGTCCCACAACTGCAGATGTAATCAATTTCAGGGAGGCCCATACCTCCTTCAGAATGGGGAATTTATAATCCTGGTATGCAATGATTTTTATAAATCATATGATGAGCATGAAGCATCCTTCTTGTTTTCCTTTCCTTTCTAATCTATCCAACACCTTTTGGGGGCAGTCAGTCACTCCAAAACTGTAAGTTAGGACAGGAAGAGCTAATTGGTTTATAGCTTGAACTTTGTTCTTAGATGTCAACGCTCTTTTCAGGATTAATTTAAGTCTTCTAAAATATTCCTTACTGAATATTATTTGCATTTGTTCATGCTGTATTGTTGATCCTTCATCAATTTCCAAATATTTATACACTCTCTCTTGCTCAGGTTTTTTTATATCACATTCTTGTCTCAAATTGCTGTTTTCTTGGTGCTGTAGCTTTCCTGCTTTAATGGTTGCTTTTGCACATTTATCAAGACCAAATAACATTCCTATATCATCTGAAAAAGTTTTGACTACTTGCAGTTGTGCTTTCAGTTCCACATCTGATGAGCTATACCGTTTTAAATAATCGACAAAGAGAAGGAGAAGTATTTACATTCTGTTACTTTCTGGGAGCCAAATTATAGCCATGGCTTAAGCTGTTAAGCAGGCAGCTTAATGGGTTAATGGCAAGGCAAAACATCAGTGATGACAGGTAGTCACCATGGAATATCCCCCTTTCGAATTTTATCCATGGAATAATAATTTGTCCTTTATCGTGACTTAACTGCAAAGTGGTTTGCCACTGTTTCATGGTCGCTGTGATGTGAAGCAAAAATCACATAAAATTAATTAAACAATTATTAAACGCACTAATCCACATAAATGTCTATTTATCCCCTAGAAATATACTTCCTTGTTGTCTAAAACATGCAAAAAAGGAAAGATTAACATAAATTAAGACCTAAGGAGCTAGAAGTCTGTCTTTCCAAATCAGGAGACAATAAAGACAATTAAGAAATGTCTACTGATATGCCTGAAAAGACAATATTCTTAAAGCAAAATCCAATTATTTTCAACAAAAAACAAATAAATACTAAACTATGTTACAGATATTATGTGTTGAAGGGGACCCAAAAAAACGGCATCTTATTTGTCTGACAAGATGCCTTGGCCGACTGTTGCTCCAGAGAAGTCTCAGAAATGCATATCACAGGACAGCAAGAAAGTGCAGAAAATTTTTAGTCATACTGGCTGGATTTATAGTTACACCCCAAAAAGGATTGCAGTATAGGCAGCTATGCTGACTGTGTGGGTGGGGCTTAGAGCTTTGGGAAGCTGTGTGGAAAATGTATCATTGGCAGGATACGACCAATGGCCTACTGTGACAGTGAAATTGATGCACATTTGTGGAGTTCTAGATTCTTCTTAAGCTGTTTATATTTTTCAGCAACTATTTGTATGTACATACGTTGAGACTTTCATCAAAATATACGATTTTTCTTATAATAACATAAAGGGAACATTTGCATTTTATTTTTTAATTAATTTCTAATGGCGCTTTTCTTTGCTTTGGCAAGAAAACTGGGCCCTGTCAAGGCCAAACATTCAGATCAACAATGGCAGTAAATAAACAGTGTTAATCGTATGCACATATATGGACAATTCAGTGTAGCATATCAACCAACATATTTATGGAAGGTTTGAGAAAGTTACAGTTTGAGGAAGAAAATCCCAGACTTACAGGTATAACATGCAGTTCCAAAATCACAGTAACCAGAAATATAGACAAAACTATAAAAATTGGAGCTCTAAGGCAATATATACCACTAAGATGCTGCACTTCCTAAAGCAATACCAGTCCTTCCCCCATTTGATATAGTTGGGATTGAACTATGCCAAAAACACAGAGCATAACTGGCAAGATAAGATTGCTGTTCATAGGTTAGTACTAGGCTAACTGCCTTTGTGAGCCATTTTATGCCTAGCCAATTATCCTTTGCGAGACTCAAACCCTGCACCTTGTGTTTGTAAAGCAAACACCTTAACCATTAGGCCACCCTCCCAACCCAAATCAGTCACTCATTCTCATTCTCCATCTTCTAGCATCTGTCACCTATGTTCATGGCTACTAGTAGATTGCAATGATATCATAGCAAAAGACAATTCAACCACAGAGTCAAAAACTGAAAAAAGTTGACTTATTCAATACAAAAAGTAGGTGATACATGTGGAAAGTTATACTTCATGCTCCTGCTACTCTATATAAACCAACTCTTAGATTTTTTGACCTTCAGATAAAAGGAAAATGTCATGAAATATAGGGTATTGATGTGGGTATTATCTGGGATGACACATTCTATACTTGCTTTAAAGATTATATTATTTTAATATGGGTCAGTAATGTGTGAGAACTAGAAGACTTAATGGCTTTTTTATATACTCAGTTTTCTAATGTTTACTATCATAGGGTTCACACGGAGTATAAAAGTTTTCGAGGTAAATGATGGATACAAATAAGATGGTACAACTGAATCAGTTGTCCATTTTATGGCTACTTATAGGATAGATATATTCATGCACAGGTTAGCAACAGAAATAAAGTTGAGGGACATGCTATCAGATTATCACGACTAAGTTAGACACTGCACAAAGTCTTAATGCAATATCATGTTTTAAGACAAACAATCCTGAATAGGCAGGTAGCGATGCCTTCTACAATCCAATTTCAAATAAGACATGCTGAAATAGAAGCACATGTTTTTTGAAACGATAAATTTTTCTGAGAAATTTGCATTAGAACACAGGGCAGGATTCATGATGGCTTGCATGGAGTCTAAGAGTCGTGTAAGACTCCATGCAGCCATCGCGATCCAGGAACAGCCCAAAATCCCATGTAAGAGATAGCTAAAATGACTCTTACACGGACAGGGTGTGGATATGCTAATCACCCCACTTGCAGCCGAAAGGCATGCAAATGAGGTTCATTAGCGATCCACGAAGCTGAAACCAGCCCGTGTAAGAGTCGTGTTAGGTGCAGAAATGTACTCAGTTGACAACTGAGTACGTTACTGCAAATAGCGCAACGGATCCATGACAGCTCCAAAGAAAGTGTGCAAATTTTGCAGTCAGCATGCCAATAGTCAAATATGTGGCCATTGGCATGTTAATCCGATGCAAACATGAAATAAAATAAAAACAATTTTTGGAGATCGGCGATGTTTAAACGCAGCGCAGCCCTGCGCAAACAGGCTGTGCTATATAAAACAGAAAAATAAAGGTTTGAAACCCACAAATGTGGTTTTTATGTAATGCATGGATTTGCAATGCAGGGACTAGCAGACCAAAAACAACATGGCCACCGTCTAGTGGTTGCTAAGGGGGGAAGCTGAGTGTAAGACATGTAACTAAGCATTAGTAGGCAATCCTATGTAAATGAGTGGTAGGATAGTGAATCACACTGTCACATAGCAAATGAGCACATTCCGTGTAGTGTAAGAGATAGATAAGGGGGAGTAACAGAGTAGGAGATAGGTGACATCACAGAGGGGAATGTCAGGAAGAAACCAAGCTCATTGGAGCAAAGGGGTATGTGAAAGATGTCAATCACACAGCATAAAAAGAGGAGTGTCAACAGATAAGCATGGGAAAGTCAAGAAATGGAAGGTGTACACTGTGGCCAACACCAAAGTTTCTTGCTGTGCATGCATGCGCGCGTGTGCACGCTGGGAGGCGCAAGTAAGACAGAGTGCGCGCGTGTAAGGCAGAGTAAGCATGTAGGAGCCTGTGTAAAGATTTATAAACCTGTTTGCACTGGTGTGCGTGCGTTTTAACCCGAATAAGTAGATTCTAGTCCGTGTAAGCATGTGTGCATGCGTGGTAGCCACTGTAAGCGTGTTTTCGCTGGTATGCGCGATGCTCCCCCCTGAGGAAACAGAGAGGAAAAAGGAAGCAGAAGAAATAGTAGGAAGCTAGCAGGGAATACTGGTAGAGCTAGCAGGTGAAAACAATTAGAAGCAGGCAATTACACAGGCAGAATACAAGCCCAGCCCAGCACTTAAAACACTGCAAACAGCATTGCAGTATGTTTCTCTCAAGAGACACAGCAAGACAGGAGTAAGCTAGTAGAAGTGAAAACTGAAAAAGCTGCACTCAGACCAAACATGCTAGGGGCTGCCATAGCTGTTATAAGGAGACATAGAAGACTTGCTGAGGGTGGTGACAATGGAAATGCTGCCAGACAACCCACAGTGAGAAGACGGAGAAGAGTGTACAGGCCCAGAGTCACCTACCAGGGGTTACATGAGCTGGAGATAGTGGAGCGCCACAGAGTGGACAGAGACCTCCTGCAGCAAATTGTTGAGCTGTGCAGGCCACGCCTCACACAGAGAACCAACAGAGGGGAACCCATCCCAGTGGAAACCAAGGTATGTGTTGGCCTAAGAATACTAGCAACAGGTACCTTCCAGAGACCAACTGGTGATATGATGGGGATATCACAGGCATCAGCCTCCAGGGTACTGCACCAGTTCCTGGATGCCATGTCAGCACATGTCGGTGAGCATGTTTATTTCCCCAATGCCCATGAGGTATTGCCCAGCAATATGCGTCTCTTCCAGCAAATAGCGGAATACCCTGAGGTAGTGGGTGCAATAGACTGCACGCACATACGCATCAAAGCACCAGCCGGTGAGTGGGGTAGGGCCTACATTAACCACAAGGGCTTCCCCTCCATCAACTGCCAGGTCATGTGTGATGCCCAGGGCATAATAATGAATGTGTGTGCTGGCTGCCCTGGGAGCTACCATGATTCCCATATCTGGCATTTGACGCAGCTGTACCAGACATTTGCCAATGGGGACATCCCACATGGTGACCTAGTGGGGGATGCAGGTTATGCACTGGAGCCGTGACTGATGACACCCATCAGAAATGCACACACACCTGAACAGGAATGCCATAATGAGGCACACGCACAAACACGTAATGTAATAGAGCATGTGTTTGGGCTGCTCAAGTCATGGTTCCGGTGCCTGGACACATCTGGTGGAGCCTTGCAGTACTCACCAACTACATGTACCCAAATTGTCATGGTATGTGCTATGCTACATAATATGATCCTGTGAAAACAGCTGCAGCAGGACCAGCATAGGGCCGGGACAAACAGCCCCCCACCATTGCCAAGGCCATCACAGGCAGAGCGTGGCTCAGAGGAGGAACAACCTGAGCCTGCCCCAGTAGGCAGAAGGAGGCGTGCCCAGTATGCCCTGGCCTTGGCAAAGAGGCAACGCATAGCACATACACTGGCTCAGTAGGAACCCTGGGAATGATACCCCTCTCTGACTCACTCATATAGTAACAGGGATGCCTAACATGACACAACCTGCTCTCAAACATGTACAGGGAGTGTAGTATGTGCATCCAACAGAGGCAGCCCTGCAGCACCACCTAAGGCATGATTGCCATGTGTTAAGCAATGTAACACCAGCTAGTACATGCAAACATGAAGACCCAACCTAACATCTCACCCTCATCAAGCATTATGCCACACTATGAAGACAAGATCAAGTACAATAATTGGCTGAGGTATTGCTGTTAGCAAGGGGGAACACATGGCTGACAGCCTGGGCTGACATGCCGAGCAAGACATGATGCCCCACCTGCTAGGGATGGCATGCACCCAGCACACCTGGCTGTGTAGTTACTGGCAAAGGCTGTTGTCACCCCCACTATGCCTGGAATAGGTAAGTCTGGAAACACAAACCCACCACCATAGGTAGCACAAGGGAAAATAACCTGGACGTAATGCTACCCAACGCCAGAAGTCTAACCTGCAAGGTGCATGCAGATCAAACACACCACAGCATGGAGAATGGTAATATGTGTTCTGTAACAGAAACCTGGGCAAGTACCAGAAGAGCACCCTAATACTACCAGGTTATGCCTCATGCCATGCTCTACAGCTCCAAAACATGGAACACACGACAATAGGAGTGTGGCTACCAGTAATTATCAAGAATAACCACACCCCCAGGTTGGTACCACAGCAAGAAGCAGCATGAACTATCCACGGGCAAGTCACACTGTCTCAAACTGTGTACCTGTTTGAAGCCTGCTACAGACCACACACACAAACCCAGGTACCCCAGCCAGCCTTCCTGAAGACACTTCAGAGTATGAATGTCTCAACAAATACCAAACAAGGCACAAACAAAGTATGACATAGGTGGCAATCCATTATATGGAAGAAGTAATCATGGACCTAGGGACACAAGTGGACGGTAACCTGTCATGTGACACTCACATTGCCAAGGTGGCCAGGAAGACCTGCTATATTGCCCACCTTAATATGAAAGGATGCACATGTAGAGCTACAGTGGTCACTTTGCCCCCATACTCTTCCCTTATCAGGCCCATACGTGACAACAATGCCCCAGTTCGGATGTACCTTACCTTACACATGCAGCAGTCAGAAAGACCCCAAATGTACCCCACCAACAGGATAAAGGGTCCAAACATTGGACATCTGCAGCCTGGCTGAAGAAACCACAGCCCAATTCAGAAGCATACTGCACAGTCAGAGGTGATGTATGCCTGATATACAAGGCCATGTACAATCCAGAATGAATGGACATGCTCCACTGCAGAAACCCCAAATCCAGCAGACACACCACAGTGAGATATTTGAACCTCCACACATAGATTAATAGGATGTGCTGGAGGGACAGATCCATAACCCAGAGGCTACTGACACTCTGGAACAGAATCCAAGTCCATGATAGGCTGAGCTCCACACACAAATTCAACAAGATAAATCCGGTGAAGTGCATGGGAGATAGTAGGTGTACACTGGGGGCCATCCCTCTGCCACATCTAGGAAAGTAAATCCTACGTGGGCATAATATGCACATTGCAAGGGGTGTTGAGACCCACACACAGTCTGTGCTCAAACAAGGCCAGGGCAGATAGCCTAGAATGAACCTATGAACCTATGATGATACAAATTGTGCAGGACACAAAGGAGTATCACACAGCTGTCCTACCTGATGGTAGGAACCATGGTGATAATCCACAGATATGCTCAACAGCACTCTAATATCACAAACAATACACCAAACCCACACACATTGCCAACAGCCTACCGAACAGATTCCTTCCAACCTCCCCACCAGCACCTAACTGCCAAATATCTATCCCAGGAGAGTGCTGGCCCCCTGGTATTGCAGATGCTGAGGTAACAGCCAGCATCCACAAAGCACAGCACACAGCATCAATGGCACCAGATGGTGTCCTGGGTTTTGTCCAACAAGTACTGTAAGAAGAATGGTACAGCAAATAGGATTACTGCGCACTATCAGTCCTACCACAGGATATGTACCCAAAGAGCAGTGTACAGCAACAGTGGTCCCACACCACAAAGGGGGTGCCTGAATGGATACTGCAAACTATCACCCCTCAACCCTGACTATCTAGGTTGCCAAAGTAATGGAGAGGATGATCATGGATCCCATGAATAACGAGATTGGGTACCTACAGACATTAGACCCTACCCAGTGTGGCTGTCATAGGGCAAATCCTGCCCCTTACACATGTCTGACTCATTGAAACGTGCACCAAGCCCATTGATGTGGGGAATGTTGATCACACAGCCTATCTGGACCTTGCTAAACCCTTCCATACAATACCCTAGTTGGCGGTACAGATAAGCTCACCAGCCTAACTATAAACCCCTATGCAAGTACATGGGTTGCAAACCAGCTCAAGGACAGAACTGACCTGGAAGACATGCTGTAGCCATGGCAGACTGCAAACCAGGTACAACTGGCATCCCACAAGGCATGGTCCTGGGACCTCTCTTGTATGCTATATATGTCACATAAGTGCAGGCCAACATGGACAGACTCTGTCTGAACAGGTTTGCAGAGGACTACAAACAGGCCACCATATCAGACCCTCCAGCTGACACAAGCAACCTACAAAAGGCACACATAGAAACACACAAGTGGTGCCACAGCCATGTCAACAAGCTAAATGCGGAATAGTGTATAGTCAACCCTTGTGGAAACACAGTACATGGCCAGAAATGACCACATAGGTGTTAACCCAGTAAGTACATCAGGAGCAATAAGAGACCTGGAGACACAAGGTGATAGATATCCTGCATGTGACAACCATGTGTCTGTAGTGGTTACAGAAACATACCATATGCCCACCTAATCATGAAGGTAAGCACAGCTTGGTTAGGGTAGGTCAGTGTGCCTCTCCAGTCATCCATCAGCAGCCTCACAATTGTGTACAATGGCCCTTCAGGGATGTACCATAGCAGACACCTGCAGCAACTGGAAAGACCACACAAATACCCCACCAGGAGGATCGCAGAGCTGTAACATGCCATATGTCGCCTGAGTAAAGAAACTGCAGCTCCACACAGTGCCATACTGCCTGGCTGGAGGTGAACTGTGCCTGATGTATAGAGCCATGACCAACCTGGTATCAATGGACATTTGGCACCATGTAAACACTGAATGCTGGTGTCCTATGCAGCTGACAGGCCTGAAACCCAGCACAGACATAAACAGGACATGCTGTACCGATTGGGCCATGACCCAGAAGCTCACTCCACCCACGACTAAACTTCCACTACAGGATATCCAGGGAGTCCCTCAGTGACTGTCATCCAGAGGAATCATGATGACTGGATGGGAGATGGTAGGTGTACCCTGGATAACACCTGTATGTTACAGGTAGACAGAGGCACAGCACACTAACCATGACATATGTCATGGCAAACACCAGTAAGTGTGTGTTGAAGGACAAACACTCTCTGACTAGCATTACTAATGGACTAGGGCACATGGCCATTGTTTGTCACTGTCCACACAACTTGTGGAATACATTAACAATGTCGGACAATCATGTACTATGCTGTCCATATCTGAACAAAATGCAACATAGTCATATCTGCACAACTGACCCTCAACCAGTCTGGTGTGCTCACTATAAATATTACAAGCAGTGATAGGACTGAAACCGATTATACTGTCCACCACAGTGAAAGTTCTGCACCAGTACACGATACGACAATACAACTGTTTGGTCAGCAGGAAAGGATGATGACAACTGTATGCAAACTATCCCATGGCGACCCTGCAGGCACAGCATAATGCCTGTGTGTGGGGGAGTAGTGTGTGCAATTCCATGTGTATGAGAAATGTCCCTTTTGGCAACTATTACTACACAACACATGCTGCATATTCCACTGTCTAAACACGGATGATGTCAGCACCCTATAAGTACAGCAGGAGAAAGCAATTCCCCCCAGTAATGCAAATAGTGTGCTTTGCTAATGCGTTTCTCACAAGTGTCATAACATAGTTAGGTAGAGGTTTGAATCCTGCAAGTGCCCAGTATGTGTGTGGGGGAGTAGTGTGTGCAATTCCATGTGTATGAGAAATGTCCCTTTTGGCAACTATTACTACACAACACATGCTGCATATCCCACTGTCTAAACACTGATGATGTCAGCACCCTATAAGTACAGCAGGAGAAAGCAATCCACCCAGTAATGCAAATAGCGTGCTCTGCTAATGCATTTCTCACAAGTGTCATAACATAGTTAGGTAGGGGTTCGAATCCTGTAAGTGCCCAGTATGTGTGTGAATGTGTGTGGGGGAGTAGTGTGTGCAATTCCATGTGTATGAGAAATGTCCCTTTTGGCAACTATTACTACACAACACATGCTGCATATCCCGCTGTCTAAACACTGATGATGTCAGCACCCTATAAGTACAGCAAGAGAAAACAATCCTCCCAGTAATGCAAATAGCACACTCTGCTACTGCGACTCTCACAAGTGATCTAACATAGTTAGGTAGGGGTTTGTATCCTACAAATGCCATGTGTATTTTTGTCACACAGTTTGTCCATGTGTGTGGGGTGTTGTTCCATATATTGCATGACATACATTATATCAGTAATGTCAATGCACACATGATGTATGTGTGTGCCACCTACACATATGTACCTGTGAACTGCAAGAGATCCCATGTCCAAAGCCTGTCTCATGTGAATACATGGAATATGGATCAGACAACTGTATGCCTGTGGTGTTCTGTGCAGGGGTTGCATGTGGTATGTGACTATACAGTGTGGGTTGTAGATTGTGTCATCCCACCAGCGATGGATACATGATAGTTCTGGAGCATATAGTCCCCATGTTGGTGATGAACAGGTGCAGCATGCTGACACCACTTGTGGGAGTGGTAACAAGTTGTTCCATAGCAATGCAGGGAATGAATGATAAGAACCCTTCAGATAG
This sequence comes from Protopterus annectens, assembly GCF_019279795.1. Classification (NCBI taxonomy): domain Eukaryota; kingdom Metazoa; phylum Chordata; order Ceratodontiformes; family Protopteridae; genus Protopterus; species Protopterus annectens. Next base: position 351,487,269 of record NC_056750.1, read on the forward strand.
GGTCTTGCAGCTAGAATAATGCTCACACTGTATGGTTGGGTAGTCGCAGTACAACCATATAATGGTGTGTGTAGAGACCGTCATATTCCCAGTGTTGTCAGGAAGACCAAGTGGGTTTCCTTGGTATGGGAGTGTGGTGTGTGCCAGGCTATGAGCCTGAAGGCAGTCTAATCCACTGTGTGTTGCACATGGAGAGGCTCTGATGCTTTGTGCAGTGCCACCAACTGTGGGCGGGTGTATCTCAGGTGCCTTTGGATGCATCCCCCCTGTTCTGGTTTGGTGCATGTGTAGGGGATGACAAGCATGGTATCAGGAATGACCTGGCACTGATGGTGTGCACCCGGGAGCCTTGTACCAGGAGTCTGTTACTGCACGGATATAGCTGTACCCCATGCTAAGGACAGTTTCCACTGCATGCATCTTGAGGTTTACACTGCTGTTGTTGAGTAGCATTGCTATTAGTGTCCTATCCCGTGTGATACCTGTGTAGGTGGCTATGTAATGTCAGCCATGCATACAAAGACACTATGTGTGTAGCAACAGCCTTTGCCAATATACAATGGCCCATGGGTGACAAGTGCAAGCTGTCCCAAGCAAAGCAATGTGGCTTGTCCAACATGTAATCCCACACTGACAGGCATTGGATCCCCTTTGAATCTCACTGAAAGATACGTTAATTGCAGAAATGGATGATCCTGTCTACATATTGTGGCAGCATTCTTGGTGAGGGTGAGATGCTACTCAAGGCCAGGGTCATACCAGCCTGTGCCACAAGCTCAGAGAGCCCCTCTATGTCCCCTAACATGTAGTACAGGGAGGTGCGTCTGAGGTCATACACACTGGCACAGACAATGACTGAGTCATACTTCTACATGCCTTGCAGTGACTGGTATGCTTGTGTTATGTGGTGGATCATAGTGCCCGACGGGCAGCTCAGCATGACCGTCACCTTGTTCAGCCTGTGAGCAGGACCTCAGTGTACGTGATGATAGAGGTACCTCATACAACTGTAGCAGGTGTGTTGTCAAGCCGTATGGCCTGTGACTGTTTGGTACACAGGCTTTGTAAGCTATGTGTTGCATGTGCTTCGCTCTGGCTTAACGTTTGCTTGTGTGTCTGCTTTGCAGGTGTCAGCTGCTCATGCAGGATGCTATTCTGAGAGCCCAATAATGTACCTGTGTGTGTCCGTGTTTGGATTGCGGTCGTGGCAGGTCTATGGGAGACTGGTACAGTATTCACTGTAGTATCCCACTCCGCCTGACAGGGAATGCCAGTGCTGTGTTAACAGAGCTTAGCCACCAGTTTGGCTATGTGGTTGCATCTCTCACATGTGTTGTACATGTATGGGAAGGGGAGAGGGTTGTCTGTGTACATGAGGCCACTGTAAAATTGCCACATGACTCACAGATTCACCAACTGGACCTGAGAGTACATCAACAGGTGACCTTTGCACATGCTACCATAGCATTGTGACTCCCATACTAAGTAACGACACATAGGGCCAATGGGGAACAAGGTACTCAAGGTGACTATGTGAGAGTGTAGTGCTCCTGATTTGTTAGTGCTGACATATATGAATGCTGTCTTGAGCAAATGTGAAGTAAGTCATATGCAATGTGTTACAGGCAAGCTACATGCAAACAGGACAAACAGTGACGTTCTGTCAAGTGACACATGGACATCAGTACAGTAAGCAATACAGATGTCACTAGGGATCCACAGAGGCACTGTATATCTGCACTGCAGGTGGAATCAGTGTTTCATGAACATAACAGGCAAACATGCATACAAACAAAGCTACAGTCAGCAGGCCTGTATGTAGACTATGCTACAACAAACAAGGTGTACGACTTCCAGTAGGTATCAGTGCATATATGCAGGCACTATAAGCCAGTACCCAGACATTCACAGGTCAGACGGGCTGGGTCCAGCCGCACCCCACACAAGTGTATAGACCACTTACCTTTGTAATGTTGAATAACTGGCCTGATACCCAAGTGCTCATACCTGTAATAATACACATGTCAAATAACAAACACTGAGCACACACTCAGCAGTTCCAGACCTAGTATGATGTATGCTACCTGTCCTGGCACCACAGTATCCTTGACATGTATGGACACTCTCCATCCTGTCATAGTTAGTTCTGTGTTTTGGTGCTGTCATGCATGGTATGAGGTGTGACCTTCTAGTGCTAGTGTGCTCTTGTGAGCCCTGAACCTGTTGTGTAGTACTGCACAGATATCAACATCCTGAAACATCTGTATTGCAGAGTCATGTGTGGACAGCATGTCACTCGCAGTTGACATGACCATCATTGAGTATCAATATGTACAGTGTTGTATCCCCTGTGCTACCTATGTAGGTGGCCATCCCTTCACAGCCTCACCACCAGTATGCAAAGATGTGCAGACAGAACACTGTGGTAATTACTATGGGTGGACAAAACAATACACTGACATTCATACTGTAACTGCATCACGCATGCTGGTATATACCCACAATGCTATCATCACACTGTACTGTTGTCAACATCATACTACTACAATACATCTATGTACTCACCCTCTGCATCAGCACCATGTTAACCTGTTCCTGCACCGATTTTACAGATTGCAGGAGGTGGCACAGTTTCATCATATGCACAGGGTGTGTACCTGGTATGCCTGAGTCTGCCACTGATACAACCAATTGACATGTCTGTGTGTGTGTGTTGGTGAGGGACAGCAGTACAAGATGGGGCAATGTTGATGCAGTGTGTGCGTGTATGCGGTAGCCCTAGGTGTTATCACTTTGCATGTGTGTATGAATGCACGCAGTCCCACCTCATGGCTGCCACATACAAGTGTTTGTGGACAGCCAGGTCATACAGATCACTGTCTACGGACCGTATCAGGTACTAAGCCAGACTGGGTGCTGTCATCAGAAGCAGGTGGTTGGTGACTGGAGACAGATCCCTGTTGGGACTGTCCAGCGCCACATGCACGTGGTCTCCTGGGGCACAGACCCAGCATTGCTGGGGCTGCTGCTGGCACTATGTGAGTGGCCACGGGCCTGTTGTCGTCTGCGATGGCTGCCAGCTGCTGCTGTTACTGGCATACGGCCACGTCGACGTCTCAACCATCCACCATTGCCCTGGCTCATGGACATGTAGTTGTGGAACAGATCTAATGTGTCCCCCCAATGTCTGTCAATGACCTCGGTGAAGTTGTGGATGGCAGCCGCAACATCACACATACTGTCACTCATGGCTGTGCGACATGCTCTCAGCTCCCTCAGACCCTGTCTGGTGTACCGTTCCATACGTGACTGTGCCTGCATTACAGCCCGAAACATAGCTGATGTTGAAAGACCTCTGTGGGCATGTCTGACAGGGGTGGTATGCCCACGGATGCTCCCATGAGAACCCATGGGCGTCTGGCCGTGGCTGCTGTATGGGGATGCATGTGCCACAGGTACCACATTACCTTGGTCAATGCCCACTGTATCCTGTCCATCACCTAGGGACATTGGTGACAAAGGATGTATTGGCAGGATGACTGTGCACATTGATGGGATCGGCAGCTGTGTAGTGTCAATTGGCTGACCAATGAAGGACCCTGGCTCACCTACCTGTGCCATTACACAGGTATCATCATTATCACTATCCACAGCAGCTGATTCAGGTTCCCTGCTGCACGACACCAGAGCAGCACCAGAACCTGTGGGAGTAAGACAGGAAACACAGTTTACAATGTGTACACAATGTCACCACTGATGCACACATGCACACATGGGCACATGCACACATGCACACATGGGCACATGCACACATGCACACTTGGGCACATGCACACATGCACACATGCACACATGGGCACATGCACACATGCACACATGCACACATGGGCACATGCACACATGCACACACCTCAGTATATGAGATATCAACCCACAGACACAATCACACCTGCAATCAAACACATAGCACTACTGCTTCAGCCTATTATTACTATTAGTATACAGAGTATTGAAGGTAATGGTATTACACACTCACCAGCATGGATAGGCTGCCTTGCTGTTACACCAGAGGGGCCTGCAAAAAACAGACATTTATCGTCAGTGGGCACAACTGTGCCATTGATACTGTGGGCATGATACAGTTCAATAGTGCAACAGTTAGCTTCCACAGGTGGACTGCAGATATTGAGGATATCACTAATGCACAATAATTACCAAGATTACAGCTACAAAACGAGGACACACCTCACACATGCATAACCTAACAGTGTACAAAATGGTCAACTATACACATGGCATGTTACCTGCATGCTCTGTGTCCTGCTGCTGTGTGACTCCAGCCTCCATCATTACACATGTAAGCTGCTGCTGTTGCTGCTGTGCTGGAGCCACAACACTTAGGAGTAGTCCCTCCAGTCTGGTGAGGGGGGGATGTCTAGCCACCCCACCACCTGTGGCAAGCTGCTGCCTGTGGATATCCGACGCACGCTGATGGACATTTCTAATTAAATCACTGCAGTGATGGCGTACCTGCTCATATGTCCGGTTATGTGTGCCTATGTCATTTACCCGACGGACCAGGTCTTGCCACAGTGCAGCCCTCTCCTGCTGGTTCTGGCTGGAGCGGGAAAAGAGTACAGCGGAATCTCGCACCAGGCTCTGGTGTATCTCCACCTCCTCTGCAGTGGAGTAGACAGGGTTCCACTGGTGAACCATGGCCCTGAAAAGGAGAAGGAAAATATGTCAGCAATATCTGTCAGCAAACTATAGCACACATAATACACATAATACTCGACTGCAGTGATATAACTTAAGCACCATATATAGCATCTGTCTGTCTATTGGGGAATACACATGTAAATGACCAGATATCAGTGCTCATCCGACAACTGTGAAACAGTACCTGGCACACTCCATACGACAAACTAGTATACTGCAGCAGTCAACACACTGTTTCAGGTACAATACACAACCTCACACTGGGGGTTTGTATCAAGGTACTGTATGGGGAACATTATCAGCCCATGCACTGCACACAATGCATGTTACATATTTCACTGGTAATGTACACTACTCTTACTTGCCATAACCCTACCTACACCACATTGACATACAGGGTAACACAGCACAACATATGGCAATGTAGTATGTGTTGATCACAATACCTCACACACCTGTCTCTGGCCTCACACCAAGGACACACACTACCATGACAGACAGACAGTCATGGTGAGCAATCACACCAGTACACAACATGCACCCAGTCACTAGCACACTCATTCCACCTCACATATTCTGTTTGCAATGTGTTCATGGGTGTGCATTGTGTCCTAGGTAGGTAGTGTGCTTTTGGCGCTGGGCCTACAGCAGCATACTGTTATGCTACCCTGCCCCTTGTGACGCATGTGTTATGATCGTACCTGCTCCTTACAAACAGTTACACAGGGTGACTCATATGACATATTACCTATCTGCATAACATTCAGCAGGGGTATGTCTGACATCTACTCATGGGGAGCCTTGCTTCTTAATTCAGTGTGGTCTACTACAGGGTATGTCATATCTGTGGGTAGGGCCCTGTACCTTCACCATGTGCTCTATACTGCAGTGACAAGGACTACAGACATAGGTTATTTGTGTTGTGGATGTTGGAGGTGTCACCATGGTTGTTAGACAACCGTCATGGGTGTGACCGAACTATGTATATCCAGCAGTGGTAACCTCTATGTAGGTAGTCTGTGTGCTCTCTGTGGTGTTTGAGTGCATTGACACAGTTACTTGCATATGTCTGTGTCCTTCTCCATATCTGTAGCTGTCATGGGAGGTACATACCATATAGGACATTGTGGGGTGTGGAGGGGTACAGTGACCTACATGTCCATAGCTGACACACCATGTCTGCTGACACATTCCATGTACAGGTATTACAGGACTAGTGTGTCACTGTGTATATCAATGTGAAGCCTATTGTACACTTGTTGCCCCTGCTCCCCCCTGACACATGCAGTGGTGGGCAGGCATGTACATATGTGGTGGTTACTAGTGTCAGTGTTTTTGAATGAGGTATGGTACTCCAGTATCCACACTGGTGTTCACTCCATGCCTTTGACACCAGGCACCTGTTGCAAGACATCTGCACACATGTGCCTCACACAGTCTATATATATATATATATATATATATATATATATATATATATATATATATATATATATATATGTATATATATATATTGATATATTTATATCTGTATATGGATATATATATGTTTGTATATATGTATATAAAATAGGTATATATAGATGTAGATATATAAATATAGATGTGGGGAGAGAGGGGGAGAGAGTGAGAGAGAGACACAGGAAGAGTGAGAGTGTGAGGGGGTGGGACAGAGAGAGAGAGAGATAGTCATATATAGACATATCTGTTGTCAGTCAGATCTATCTGTATATGTATATGTTTCTACATATATCTGTATATGTATGTGTGTATTACATATATCTGTACGTACATATTCTACCAATCTCGATGTCTGTGCAGTAAGTGAGAACCTGGTTCAAGGCTCCTGAGAGCACACCAGCGGTACCAGGCTATACCCCGTATCATACTTTTTGGCCCCAGGACTCGGGACAAAACAAAAAGGGAGGGGGTGTGTCTATATTCATGGAGGACACACACACCTCCAGGTTAGTGGCAACACATGAAGCATCACAGACCATCCAGGTGCAGATAACCGTAGGCAAACCTGCTATACAACTGGTAGCATGTTACAGACCACCCTCCCAACCTCAGGGACCACAGTCAGCCTTTCTGTAGACATTGGAGGATATGAATGTCCCACCACACACCATCATATTGGGATACTGCGACTACCCTAACATACACTGGGTGCATTATTCTACCCCAAACACCCTAGCCCAAAGGTTCCCGGAATTCACTATGTCAAATGCAATGGAACAGCTAGTCACCTCTCCCACAACAGGAGATAATATACTAGACCTGATCATCACAAACATGGGGACAATGTGCTACACACTGGAAGTATACCCCTCACTAGTCACATCTGACCACAGACTAATCCCCCTGGATATACATATCCCACCTCCCCCACAACACAAAAGACTACAGTGGGAAACCTCTCACATGCCGACTTTACACTTCTTATAACTGAGTTGGTATCCTTAATGCCCACTGGGCCAGTGTAAACCACTTCCCACAATGCAGACACCTTCACATATGCTTTCTACAGACATCTCCAAGAGTACATGGATCATGCAATCACAAATAAAACCATGACCCTCTCCACTAAGGGCAGACGTCCTCTCTGGTGGACCCCAGCATTGAACAAATTGTATAACAACAGAAGGTAGCTACTGCACGGCAGAGCATACTTCCATAGAGCTACGGCATCTCTGATCAGCAGTAGTAGAAAGATACGTTTTGTCGTACAAACATGCAAGGCCAACAATGAGAGGGACATCGCTATGGTCACTACAGATAACCACAAGGCCTTCTTCTGCTATGTTACATACGTGGGTGGGAACCCTCAGTTGTGTTCACAGTTAGTTCACAGTGACAAACGCTACACTGAACACACAGATAATGCCAATATTCTGGCAGACTGGTTCAGTGCAGGTTTCTCCCCTCCCTCACCCACACATGTGGAATTACTTATCCCAGCTGACTGTAACCTCCCTGTCATCTCAGATATCCAGCTGGGAACCACCCTCAGCAGAGCTGTAAACACAGCATCAATGGGACCCAACGGTATTGCAGGTTGCATGCTACATGAACTGCAAGAGGAGCTACACATGCACATTAAATGCTATTCAGCCGTAGCCTTACTAGAGCATATGTACCTGGACACTGGCATATGTACCTGGACACTGGCATACAGCAACAGTAGTCCCACTCCACACAGGAGGCACCTCTACAGACCCTGGTAACTACCGCCCCATAAGCTTAACCAGCCTGGTCTGCAACGCTATGGAAAGGATCATTATGGTACCCATACACAGAGACATTGGGGACTTAGACACTTGATCCCACCCGGTTTGGCTTTGTAGAGGGCAGATCCTGCCTTATGAACCTGGTTGACCTTTTCATATCAGTCACTAGAGCCATTGATGAGGGCACAGTAGTCCATACAGCCTACCTGGACTTGCCTACGGCTTTCGACACAATACCGCACTCTGGCATCATAGACATGATCAACAGCTGAAATGTAAATCCATATGTCACATGATGGGTTGCAAACTGGCTAACGGATAGAAACCCTACAGTCAAACTCACTGGTGCCATGTCAGACTCAAAGCCAGTCACATGTGGTGTCCCACAGGGCTCTGTCCTGGGACCGCTCATGTTCGGCATATCATTCTCAGATGTGGAAGCAGACATGGGAGGGTAGTGGCTGACAATGTTCAAAGATGACTGCATACTAGACGCCATAGGCGATACACCAGCTGACACATACATCCTACTGACAGGCCTCACGGACACCAACAACTGGTGCCAGAGTCATGGCCTTACACTGCATGCCACGTAATGTATACTCATACCCTTTTGGACGGACAAGGTACCTACATATTATCACATAGACAATAACCCACTGAGTACAGACAAAGTAATCGGAGACCTGGTGACACTGTTCAATGCTGACCTCTCATTTGATACCCACGTTGCCAAAGTGGTTGGATGGCCTTCCTACCTTGCCCACCTTATCATGAAGGGATTCAGATCCAGATCAAAAGGGGTCATTGTACCCTTATACTCCTCCCTTATCAGGCCCATGACTGTGTACTATGCCCCATTTGGTATGTACCTCACCTGGCACTTGCAACAGCTAGGGAGACCCCATAAGTACATCACCAGGAGGATCAAGGGTCTGCAACAACTGTCATATGCTGCCAGACTAACATAACTCATGCTCTATTCCATAGCATACTGCCTACGTAGGGGTGATCTGTGCCTGATGTAGTAGGCCATATCCAATCAGGTATTGATGGACATGTTCCACCTCATACAATCCAAATCCATCAGAACCATGACAGCTACGGATTTAAACCTCAGCACACATATGAATAGGACATACTGTAGGGACAAATCCATCACTAAGAGGCTTCCCATACTGTGGAACAGGATCCCAGTTCATGTTAGGCAGAGACCCTCACTGACACTCTTCATGTGCATTGTTGACAAGTGGATGGGAGATCATAGGTTTACAGCAGGGGTCATCTCTGTGTCACTACTAGACAGAGGCACAGTAAACTAATGCTATTATGTAGGGGGGGTCTTCACTGTGTCACTACTATACAGAGGCGCAAGTTTCTAAATATATTCTGTACACTGTCTGCAGATAGCCTAGTACTAAACTATGACACTGTGAAACTATATATGTCTATGTATTTCTACATGCCTTTCTATCTATGTATACACATATGCATATTATATATATATATATATATATATATATATATATATACATACATATCTCGATATACATACGTATACACATGTTATATATATATATATATATATATATATACACTCCTTTTTAGTTCCACATATGTATACACACAGTAATGTACTGCTGAACATCCATTACTGTACAACCTACTTGTACATTGCACTACATCCTACATTGCTATGTGCACATAGCTACCGTCACATACATATGTATGTGGAGCCTTCAGTGACAGTTTCAGTATGTCCTCGGCCCTATGCACATCTTCATATACATAGATACAGACCAATAACACATATGGAGGGTTCACAGTATGTAGAGTATTATAGTAGTACTTTACATTACCTGTGTTTGTTGCAGCTGTTTGTGTAGGCTTGCAGTTGCTTGGCCTGCTGTCAGCCTCTTTGTTTTGTTGTTTCAGGTTTTTTTTTTCTTTCTTTCTTTCTTTCTTTCTTTCTTTCTTTCTTTCTTTCTTTCTTTCTTTTCTCTCTCTCTCTATCTACCTCCAGCGGGTGCAATGACAGTATTGCATGTGTGGACTGAGAGTACAGAATGCTTTTGCAGGTATCTGCACATGTCCATGTGATGGCCTCTGCACCAATTGTTAGTCAGCATTTACTAATTGCATGCAGCCTGTTGTGTAGTGATTGCAGTTCTCCCTGTGATTACAGGACTGTGCTATGAAAAGGTCTGTTAGGTAGGAGTAGCCCTTTCAGATTATCAGGGTGGGGACCATGCTGGTTTGCTGTGGACACTGTTCTGCAAGTGTAAGGGTTGGTATGTCTCTCATATTTCAGGCTGTGTTGTAGACACTGCAATGCATGTTGTTCTGTAAGCTGAGTATTCCTTCCTCCAGTGTCCTCTTCTCCGTGTGTATGTAAACTGACACCTACGACTAGTAATACTGTGTATATGGGTGTGTGTGCTTTCCTGTGGGGGTTGTAGTGTAACTGGTATATTGCAGTGGCTATTGCAGTCTGTTGCTATGGCTTCAATATTTGGCCTTTACATTCACTCCTTGTATGCCTGCTAGTTGTCTTTCCTGTAATGTGTTGCTATGGCTTTCCTATTTTCTATTTACATTCACAGCTTGTAATGCTTGCTAAATCTGTTTGGGCAGCAATTCCCTATGTGTTTGTTGTGGTAGGGTGTTACTGCATGCAGTGTGGTCTGGCCATGGTGTGGGCCTTGACACTTACAAGGGTATTTGATCATGCTGCTGAGCAGGCCTCAGATACTCTCTGGTGCATCTTTTATCAGCCTCATGGAATGGTACATAGCAGTGGGATACTCCAATAACATATTCTGATATTCTGCAGTTGTGACTGTGGGTTATTTCAAGCATATGTATTAGTACACCATTTGTGCCGTGCAGGTGGTGCATACCTTCAGTCAGTCATAGTTACCATTGCATGTGTAGTTACACCTTTCTGCCTACTGTTAGTATATTTGACAGGGTGTCAGTGGGGCACAGTTGACATTTGTTTTCACATCAGGGACATCCCTGTAACTCAGTCACAGTTGCTATGTCTGATCTCTTAACTATTCAACTATGGCAGTGTTTATCCTGCTCTGAGTATGTGTGTGGCTTGCCAAATGCTACTGTGACATTATTACCTAGTAGCTACCAACTAGCATAACTGTTTCTCAGCACACAGTACTATTTTACAAATCCACTAGATTTGACAGTAAATATACATGACATGCTTTGTGTACTAGACTTGCTATATTCCCTTTACATTTATTCCTACTATTTTATGATATATTTCTTTCAGCACAATGTTCTTGTATAGCAATCATGGCTCAGTGGTAAGTCATGCCGACTAGTGTTTCCAAGGTCCTGGGTTCGAGACTAACGGAGGTATTTTATTTTGCTGCTGAGAAAACTACAGGCCTTGTCATTCAGAGTGACTAAGGCACTTTTAAGCAGTTGTAAGTGGGTTAGCGCTGGTTTGTGCGGAGGTCACGCATGCGCACTGCCGCTTAACTTTGCGCACACACGCTTAGCTAAGCGCACAGACGCGCACACCCACTTACTACTGCTTAAAAGTGCTTACTCTCGTGCACACCCACGCTATTTTCTTTTAAAGAAAAGAAAATGGGGAGATAGGAAAATGGTGAAAAAGGGGGCACAAAGAGGGTAGGACAGTAGGAAAACAAGCTCGGGTTTTGCAGGAGGGATGTAGGAAAGGCCCATAGCTGCTCATTTCTTCGTCAGCAACAGCTGTGCATATGTTTGTAATTTGGTGTGAAATTTGAAACCTTCCTCCCCTGAGAGAGGTGTGAGGACAACAGTAATATTTGTTGTACAGCCAATTGTAATTGCCAGTTTACATGTCCAGCAGTTCTTTTTGTTAAAATAAATTATTTATCTATCGTGGTGGTTCCTTGCAGTTTTCTACATGTCCAGCAGACATGTGTGCAAAATGGGCAGCTATGTATGGGGCGTAATTTTTTTGTGGGTACAGAGTGCCCTTTTTTTTTTTCAGGTGAGAGTAGTATGTCAGGTACAGGAAGTCGGTATAGCTGGGGAGGTAGGTAGGGGAGGTTAACAGACAAGACAAACAAGACGCATACAGGGGTGGTGTATGACACATGTGGGGGGGTTACACAATTGAGAGGGATGGATGTTTGGATATCTCGAGCCCATGAGCCCACAGATGGCAACAGTGGATCTGAGATCCTCACCCATGGGCAGTTGCCACTGTGCCTTGACTGCCAAGGACGGGGCTGTGCTGGGGGCTGTGTAGGCCGGGCAGTAGGCACGCCCATGAGTTGTGTCACCCGTGCCTCAAGCTGGAGTAGGGGCCCAAGCACAGCGTGCCGGATCTCCCTATGCACCACAGTCTGGACACTATGGAGGGTGAGTGGATGTTCTCCGGCCACACTTGCAGAGGGGGGATGAGCCCCATCCCCTGCAGTGCTTCCACCTGCAGGTGGCACAGGACCACCGGAGGAGGGTCCAGCCTGGGCACTACTGCCAGGTGCACTCACCAGCTGAGGTGGGAGAGGTGTGTCCGCTGAAACCCGCTTTCCCTGCCGGTCTATGTTTTGCATTATGTTATGACAGTTTGGGTTAGTAACGTACAATACCATTCACAATTAGTTGTAACAGCATGCATTAGTATTCCCATTAACCAAACACCCATAAATTCAAGCCATTGAACAGCAGGCATAACACATGCATAATTTGAACAGCAATACACAATCCAACAACATGCAGGGTTGATTGATGGCAACAGGCCATCAGGTTTGGATGTATGAACAGGGCACATGCATCAACGTACATGCAAACATGTATGAACCAACAGGACAAATGTCCAGGGGTGTTAACTGTGAATGCACATACCCATCACGTGGAATGGATTATTTGTGGTTATAGGGTAGGGTGAAGAAATATTTCATTAACAACTTCAAATACCTATACATATGCTGTACATTTCTACTAGCTGCAGATATATACACACTACAGGTCTAACTACAGTTTCCTATGTGATAACTAATTCAGGTTGGTGATAGGAATGTTACTGCTACATCAATATACATTTAATATTTATTCATACACATTCATATCTGGCTCTGTTCAGCTACATCATCCTGCTACACTTGCTTTATATGGCTATAGACAACTGTGGATGTTTGGTATTTCATACAGCCATACTGTCTGCATATTGCAAACTGAGAGCAACATATCCAGATTTTGGGACACACATTCCAGCTTCAGTACTTTTTTCAACACATGTTGCTATTTGGTTCTGCCTGTCACATTCATTTCATTCTGTACTGACTACAGTATACTTTATTCAGGAGTTATTACTACTTTATTGGTGGATTCATACCTCTTTCTCACACTCTCTCACTTGTTTTATTTTTACAATTCAGGATGGTACTTAATTCTAGGCTTTTTTGACATGTTTTACTTTTAGTTCTAGCAATCCTTTCCAACAGTCTCACTTATGTCATGTTTCAGAATTTAAACAGGGATATATTTCACACGTGTTTTACTTAGCTTCTGTAGCTGTACTTTTCAGCCTGCTGCAGGTTATGTACTATTATATTACAGGTGGGATATCTTTATTTCAGACTTGTTTCATTTTTATGTTTTGATTACAGGCTGCATCACACTTTTGTAATCAAGCAATACTTGCAAACTCCCTTACACTGTTACTTGCACATTTTATTAATAAGTGACTACACTGCACTCTTTTGCAAACTGTCATACTTATATATTTTTTTACAGTTACAGGGAGAGAATTACTGACCTGCCTGGTGGCGCAACCGCACCAGCCTATCGGCATAGGCTCGACGGTTCATGGAACGGACACCTGCAGCTGTAATATACATGAAGTAATATTGGAATACACATCTCCATAATATCAGCTAGGTTAATTTCTTACATAAATAATTACATGTAACTTACTCAGTAGTGGGGCATTGGGCATTTGCCGGGCCTCCTGGATCCAACGGTTCAGTTGGTCTTGCTTCCATCTCTTCAGGCCCGCATAGTGGTGATGGACCTGTTCACCAGTCCTTGGTATTCCTGTGGCACTGGTGAGATCATGTGCCAACCGGTCCCACACCTAAGCCCTATATGCTCCCCACAGGACCTGGCCCTACATGAGTTGGGCCTCATGATCATGGACGAGGAGCCAAACCATATATTTGGACTCCTCAATGCCCCCCCTCTGAGCTCGGAAGCAACTACCCTCTCCTACACCTGCCATCCTGGCTGCAAGTCAGTTCCACAATCGATTATGCTGTGTATTCCCGCCTATGGGGCTTATATATGCTGTTTTTCCCTCACTTATCTGTGATTGGCCATTTTGGAATTGTATCAGCTTCACAAAACATGCCTTGTCATACTCCTCTTTCTATTCATTCCTATATATATGCTATTACTGCATTTCTAAGTGCAACTGTCATGGCTTAGTGGTTCAGTACTTTGACTATCTTGCATGGTATCCTGGGTTCGAGCCTGGCCATTGCTTTTTATATTTTATGACTGTCTACACAGGCTAGGAGGTGTGTCTGTGTAAAGGCAGTTTTGATACAGCTTGCTCAACATTGCCCATCGGTTAGCTTGTTGGCGCGGTGCACAGCTCTGCGCAAATGGGTTATGCCGGTTTACGCGTCGTTTGGCTGTCAGCATGCATATTACGCTCAGCTCAGCTACGGGCACACAGTTTCAGTGTGTTAAAATGCTGCTCAACCCCGGGCACTCATTTTACACCTGTTAAACCACTGCTCTCCTACGGGCACTCATTTTACACCTGTTAAAACACTGCTCACCTACAGGCAGATATCCTCAACTTGTTAGACTGTAGCTCAGCTATAGGCACATCTGACTTTTTTTTTTTTTTTATTATCTCACATTTCTTCAAAATACATGGCACATTTCATTACATTTTACATAAAATATAATTTTATATATGTACATATATGTCAGGGAATTGTTTTGTGCTTATTTCACTAAAAATAAAAATTGATGTTGTGGGGGCTCGAACCATGACTGCCGCCTTTTCAGCCAATGTCTCTACCGCTACATTATTGCTTCTTGGCTTACTTTGCATATTTAGTTCTTATATGCTTTTCCACTGACTGCTAACTGTGGCTAAGTGCCGGGCACGCCCGCGCAAACGAGCGCACTGACGGGCAAACATCTTTACAACTTATAAAAAAATATATAAGATGTTCATTTATACATTTTATGTTCATAGTCTGTGGGGGCATGAGTTGTGTTGTGTTTATTCACATTTACATGGACTCTGTTGTGGGGGTTTACTTTCGGGACTTTTACTCTTCTGGGGGTGTGTCCGTTTTCAGGGCTCGCCCTACGGACATGCCCCCTACTGTCTTACCGTGTTAGCCTTAGGTGTGATTCATCATGCCCTCATGCATATGCATGGCATGCTGATGTCACACCGTTTAACTGCAGCCTCCGTGTAAGCCTTGTAACTCTTACACGGAGGCTTCATGAATCCTGTCCACAGTCTTGATTGCAATTCCGTTAAGCTGGAACATTATTAGAGGGCGTGCTGTACATTTGTTTTAAAGTTGGTAGAGCTCCCAAATTCACAGGCAAATAAGGTATGCATTTAAAAAGTACTATTGAAGGAGCATCAGCCAAAAACTGTCTTTCTAAAACTACAACAAACTTCTCAGGTATACACACACACACACACACACACACACACACATATATATATATATATATATATATATATATATATATATATATATATATATATATATATATAGAATGTACAAATACTGCAGATATATTCAGAAGCTGCTGGTACTATTGTTAGTAACATCAATAATACATATGGATCAAGGAAATATTCAGAATATGATTTCAGTTTTTTGCAATATCTGGCATTATATGAAGGCTGCACCAGATCATAAGATGGTACATCTTGCAAGTTGCCACGAATGACATATGATAACCTTTATGTAGTTAGAAACAAGCTGAAAACAAATGCAGTTTAGTTTATAGATAGGCATTCAGTTTGTAAATTATTCAAAAAGTTCTATTTTTTGAGCTAGATCATGTAGATAAAAATTTCTGAGGTGGAGCTATGGAGACAATTTGAGAAATTTAAGCAACAACTAATTAATGGCTGAATGACTCCATGAATATCATATGTGTATTAAAATGGAAAGCTACAAAATTCTATAATATTCAGTAGAGAGTGATTTTTATCAATGTTTCTTATAAAATTATTTTATTATGAAATATTTGTTTATCTCTTTTCCTACTAGTGTTTTTATTAACATATGATCAGATCCCTAGGTAATTTAATTCAGCTTTTCAGAATGGTGGTCATTCAGATAAGTCTTATGAAAATGGATGAAAGTGCTAAAGTCTTTTTTTTTCACATGTGATTCCATAGATGTTGATTGTGTTTGTCTGTATCAGGTCGAGGATTGGCTGTGAGGTTTTTATTTTTCCCATACCAATGACCTTGGCATTGAATACAGAATATCAAAGCAGTTTAATGAAGCCATCCATTTCTAAAAGATCTCCTGCTTCAACAATATGATTTGGAGATGAGGTTTAGCTGTCCTGGCAATATATGGGACTCTGGCTGACGTGACAATGCGATATGGGGCTGAGGTCTGACAGTCCCAGCAATGTAATGCAAGGTTGAGGTCAGACTGACTAGGCAATGTGGTGACAAAAAATCAATAACAAGAAGTACGAATTCATTCCTTATGAATGTTCATGGAAATGTATTGGTCTGTTATGTCTTGTGAATTTTACCTCTGGGACATGTTATACTTTCTGAAGGTTCATCTTCCAAATGAGCATTGCTGAGCATAGCTGTAGGAGTCTGCTAAATGACTGAGGGGTTGTGAAAGACCCCTTTAGCCTTCCACTTTGTTACTGGAGAGTTTTGAGACTGCTGTCTATAGCTGATTCACTTACTATTTGTAACCGGAGTCAATGGAGTAGTTTATATTTGTAATAACAACACATGACTTTATGAAGAAATTTAATTGAGGTCTGTTTCCTTCCTAAACCTTCAGAATGATTGGTACCAGATAGCTCAAAGTTAGGTGACAACTTTCTTAAAGCTAAATACAATGGGTTTCAAAACAAGTCATGACATAAGAAATCATATTTATATAGGTATATGAGTACAGTTTTACACAGGAATGTCTGTTTCACAAATGATGAATTCAAAAGTAAAGCAATACAAGAAATGCAGAAAAGAAGAATTGTAATACATGCTTTAATACAAATAGAGTCATGAAAGCCATTCTAACCCCAGCCACCACATATCTGTTTTGATTATATACTGCACTGTCTTTCATTGCAAGTAAATATAATTGTTTTCACTCTATATGCAATAACAAAAATATGGCACTGACAAGTGAAAAAGAGTGATTTTTTTAGGTATAGTCTAATGAGGACTTGGCTCAGATATATTTGGGACATTAGTTTTTACACAGTATTTCCACTAATGGTCAAATAGATTGCAGACATACAGCCAGGTTTGATCAAACAACCGTCAAGCAGAAACCCAGAATGTGTATAACAACGGCCTCTGAAATAAAGAATACTGGACTTGTTGAATGCATATCAGAGGTCATACACACACACACACGTGTACATATATATATATATATATATATATATATATATATATAGAGAGAGAGAGAGGGAGTCTAATAATTGCATGCTTACAAAAGCGAACGATAATTAATTGACCCCATGTAAGCAAAAGCTTACAATGTCGAAACCTCAGAACAGGAAATTTTTTCGAAGGCAATATCGAACCCTGTGAATGGAGATCGCCATACAGTGTGGAATGAGAACTTTACCATTCTGTTCACTGCAGTGTGATCTTTTAGTTGGTATATTAAGTAGCAGGGTGCATTTAGTAGGAGGGTGCAGAGGAGCTTTTTTTTTTTCTTTATGATCAGATGTTCGATGTCCTGCAATTTCGATCTTTTGAAGGGGACCCATATATATATATATATATATATATATATATATATATATATATATATATATATATACACACACACACACACACACACACACACACACACACACATACACACACACACACACATACACATAGATATGCATGTACATATATGTACACATATACACACATACATACACATCAATAATATATCACAAAACTATCCTCTGTAAGCTAATACACATACAATTAGCTACTTTAGTTACATAAATTCATCATTATAGATCCCCTACCAATATTCATTTAGGCCTGGCTTATACATTGCACCTGAAGTGATAATCCATAACTTCCTTTTCATTCTAATATTTGATGTTTACACAAATCAGACATACCCTTACTCATAACACAATCCAATCCAACAAATCAATAACAAGAAGTACGGATTCATTCCTTATGAATGTTCCCTCCTACTTTGTTTTGCTTTTCTTAGAAGTACTCAATTTTATTTATTCTGCTGCATTTATTACTGCTTGGTGGTAGCCTGATTAAATTGCAACTGTTATTCTAAGTCTGTTGGTTTAAACACTTGTTCTTCATACAGGTTGTTTTACATTAAGAAGGTATGTGGTCTGCACTGTTGTGGCAGGACAGGTAGCTTTCATCCTTCTAAGCTGGGAATTGCTGATTGTAGGCCCAGTGTCTGCTATTCCAAAAGTGTATTAGTTCTGGCTTAAGCACTTGGACTTCAGGCCAGTTATTCTACATTAAGAGGGTTTGTGGTCTGAAATCTTGTGAGAGGAGAGTATGGATTCTGCCCTTCTGAGCTGGGAATTTCTGGTCACTGGCTTATTGTGCCTACTTATTTGAACTGTTTCTTTCTGAAATTGGTGTGCCTTGTTGCTGTAGCATAGACCAGATTCAGGCCTGCTGAATCTAGCTTTGTTTGTATAACTTGAACACTGATCCAGGACATCTTTTTTTGGAGAAGGTTCTGGTGCACCCTATTAGCAGGAGTGTGCAGTTAGAACTTGTCTGATTGAAGAGTGCTGGAACAGGGCTCAGTTTTGAGCTTTTTGTCTAGTTAATTGGGTAACTTGTTTAAATCAGTTTGTTCGTTTTCTATTGTTATATATATATATATTGCACTTTATTCATCTGTTATTACTGTATTTGTGTTTCTTCCTACTTTATTACTAGGGGCATTGACTACAACTCTGATCTGTGATATATAAAATAAGTATCCTTTTCTGTGCATTTAAAGTGTATTTTTGATTGTATCTGCTTTATTTTCTGAAAATGAAAAACAAAACAAAAACAAAAAAATATACTTGTTTCCCACCTTTCTAAGCTAGTATAGTCCAGTTTTCAGGTTAGTGCTGAATTCAGGACTGTGTTTGCCCATACCTTACTTGGATAGAAGGAGGTTTCTCTGTTCACCTGTGAGAGAGGGGAGCTATGAGCAGTCTTTCTGTCCATGAAAGAGTGGTTTCAGCCCAGAAGTTAGTAGTTTATTGGCCATTTTGGGCTAATTTCTATCTCTTTCATTTCCCTGCTATAAATACCATATTTGTCCGTTTTTGTGTGCTAGGCAGCATTGGTTAGCTAGGGTAAAACTATTCCCGGCTCCACAAAGTCTCCTTTTCAATTTTTCCCTAGGAACTAGACAAACCTTCAGCTTAAGCACTCAAGCCATTCATTTCTCAGCCCAGCACTTGCTCAAAACTCATAGCAAGCACTTATAAACCCTAGCACTAGACCCTCCTGTACTGGACAAGGCTCTCTATTCGACCTTACCAGCCATCCAGTAAAACAGTTCACTGTACCTATCCAAGCATGTCCAAAGGGCAGTTTCAGATGTACTCTCGAGTCCAACTGGTGAATCTGGGCATTTTGAGACTCCTCAAACCACCAAACACTAATACATGCGAGAGATGCAATTATACAGCCAAACTGGAGGCTAAGCTCTCTCAACCCAAGATTGGATCAGACAGTCAAGAGGAGAATGGAAATATTTTCATCACACCACCAGTCTCACATAGGCCCATTAAACCAGCACCAGCAAAAAACACACACAAATACATGAAACCATACTCGGAGACTCTAAATAAAAATCTGCAAAACCAACAGAGACCTCCAAAGCAAACATCCAAGCAACTTCCACCCCCCAACACAAACCATGAAACACATACTTTACAAAACCAGTGTGCCATGCAATCACAGCCCTTAAGACAAAATAACATACCCATCATACTAGTAATAGGTGACTCTATAGTCAGACACGCTGACGTCCCACTCACTAGGCTGAATAAGGAGAAGGTTACTGTTAGCTGCCTGTCGGGTGCCAGGATCCGCCACATAACACAAGCACTCAGGTCACTCTGGAACAAGTACAAATATGTTACTGTTAGCTGCCTGTCGGGTGCCAGGATCCGCCACATAACACAAGCACTCAGGTCACTCTGGAACAAGTACAAATATGACTCTGTCATTGTCCATGTTGGTGTGAATGACCTGAGCCATACCTCCCTGGACTACATGAAAAGAGACATGGAAGAGCTCTCTGATAACATAGCCCAAGCCGGTATGACCCTGACCCTGAGTAGCATCCGGCCCTCACCAAGAATGATACCAGGGTATAAAGAAAAAATTCTCGATTTCAACAATTGTCTAAGTTTTTGGTGTCATTCAAAGGGGATCCAGTGTCTGTCCACCTGGAATGACATACTCGACAAGCTACACTGCTTCACTAGAGATGGCTTGCACCTGTCACCCTTAGGTTTTTGAATACTGGCTAAGGCTCTTACCACCCCCATAGTGCCTTTTTTAGGCAAGGTTCAAAAGACAAACCCACCACCGTAAATTGCACAAGTAACAAAAAACTGAGGGTAATGCTACTCAATGCCAGAAGTCTAAACCTCAAAATGCACGCACTCAAGGCACTCCTCAGTATGGAGAAAATTGATAAAAGTGCAGTAACAGAAACTTGGTTTAAGGCTCCAGACAGTACCCCAGCACTACCAGGCTACAACTCATACCATACATATCAGCCACAGAATCCAAACAGAAATACAAAAGGTGGGGGCATATACATATTCATCAAGGATACCCACACCTCCAGGTTAGTGGCACAACACTATGCTTCAGAGATCATCCACATGCAACTAACAATGGGCAAAACTGTAATTCAAATTGTAGTTTGCTACAGATTACCCACCTTGTCCCAAGACCCCCATTCTGCATTTCTGGAAACACTGGAAAAAATAAAGATCCTACCAAACACCCTAATATTGGATGATTTCAATTACTCAGACATTAACTGGGAGAACTACTCAAGCACTAACTCCCTTGCCCAACATTTCCTAGAATCTATAAAATCAAACGCCCTGGTTCAACTGGTCAACACTCCCACCAGAGGTGACAACATATTGGAACTGGTCATCACCGACATAGGTGACCAGTGTTCCACACCGGAGGTCAACCCCTCACTGGTTAGATCTGACCATAAGCAAATGACTTTGGATATCCACATTCTGCCCCGACCCCTGGACAAAGAAACCACCATGAAAAACTTTTCAAAAGCAAACTTCACGTTACTTTAGACCAAGGTGGGAAGTATCAAAGCCCCCATGCTGAAGGATAACACTGTCCAAGCTGAAAAATCCTTTACTAATGCATTCTATGGGCCCCCTCAAGAATGCATGGATCATGCCATCCCAAGCAAAACCAAGACTCACTCCTCCAAGAAAAGGAAACCAGTCTGGTGGACTCCTGCCATAAACAAGCTATACAATAGAAGGAGGAAACTAGTACAGAAAAGAGTAAAATCCCATGAAGGGAAGACATCCCTGATCAGTATCAGCAAGAAAGTACGATCCTTCATAAAATCATCCAAGGCTAGCTTTGAAAGAAAACTTGCCAAGGACTCCAAAGATAACCACAAAGCATTCTTTAGCTATGTCAAGAATCTAAGTGGCAATGTTCAGATCTGCTCGGAGTTAGTGCAGAATGGCACAAAATACACTGAACAAACCAATATCGCCAAACATCCTGGTAGACAGGTTCAGTGCAAACTTAATTCCCCCTCACCCTCAAAAGGGAAAATAACCATACCAGAAGAATGTAGAGTCCCTGAAATCACAGACACTCAGGTTAAAACAGCCCTCTCCAAAGCCAAAAACACAGCATCAATGGGACCGGACAGTGTCCCAGGCTGCGACCTACACAAGCTCAAAGACAAACTAACCCCTCACATAAACACACTGTTCAAACTCAGCCTCTCCACAGGCTATGTACCCATAGAGTGGTGCACAGCAATGGTTATTCCGCTCCACAAAGGCGGAGCCACAACATACCCCAGGAACTATTGCCCTATAAGTCTGACTAGCTTGGTCTGCAAGGCTATGGAGTGCATCATCATGGAACTCTTTAACAGAGGCATAGGAAATCTCCAAACACAGGACCCTACCCAGTTCAGCTTTGTTAAGGGCAGATCGTGCATCCTAAACCTGTTGGACTTCATTGAGACAGTTACCAAGGCTATAAACAAGGAAAAGGAGGTACACACAGCCTACCTAGACCTTGCAAAGGTCTTCAACATCATTCCCCAGTCTGGTATTATAGACAAGCTCACCAACCTGAATATAAACCTCTATGTCACAAGATGGGTTGCCAACTGACTCAAGGACCGAACCCACATTGTGAGAGTTCTGGAAGCTAGGTCTGACTGTAAACTGGTTACAAGTGGCATTCCCCAGGGCTCAGTCCTAGGACCCCTCCTGTTCAGCATATACTTTTGAGAGGTACAGGCAAGCACAGTAGGACTATGGCTGACCAAGTTCGCAGACAACTTCAAACTAGGGGCTATAATTGACTCTCCGGCTGACACAGACAACCTCCAAAAGGGTCTCACTGAGACGGATACCTGGTGTCAAAATCATGGCCTCAAGCTAAATGCCAAAAAGTGTATAGTCATCCCCTTTAGAAAAAACAAAGTACCCACAAACTACCACATAGTTGGAAGTCCCCTAAATATGAAAGATGTAATAAGGGATCTGGGGACCCAAGTAGATAGTAATCTCACCTTTGATAATCACATTGCCAAAGTAGTTAGAAAATCCTTCTACTTGTCCCACCTAATCACAAAAGGGTTCGCATCCAGACCAAAAGAGGACATTGTGCCCCTCTACTCATCACTCATCAGACTCATCATATAGTACAACGCCCCATTTGGGATGTACCTTACAAGACACCTGCAACAGCTGGAAAGACCACAGCAGTACCTCACCAAGAGCATTACTGGCCTCAAACAGATGTTCTATGCAGCCCGACTGAAGAAACTCCAGCTATACTCAGTTGCATACCGCTTACTCAGAGGTGATCTCTGCCTGACATACAAGGCCATGTCCAACCCAAAGTTGATGGACATGCTCCACCTAAAGAAAACCTTATCCCCTTGAGCCACACACTCTAGGGATCTAAACCTAACCACAGCAAAAATAGGATGTGCTGCAGGGATAGATTCCTGTCCCAGAGACTTGCCATGCTTTGGAACAATATTCCAGTCTACATTAGGCAGAGCTCCTCGCTAACATTCTTCAAAAGAAACCTTGACGAGTGGATGGGAAACAGAAAGTTTACCCCGGGGATCACTTCAGTGGCTCTGCTGGACAGATACACAGGGAACTAATCTAAGGGGGCAGTGAAAGCCAACACATTCTGGCTAGGCTTATAAATGCCTTCAGGCAGATAGCCTAGCACCTACCTATGAACTTATGAAAAATAAAATGTGCAGAACCATGTTCAAGTTTGTGATTATATAGTGTACTTCTATGGCACTTACAATTAATATCACTAAGATGAACTGCTATCCTCTTTCTCAAAGCTGTAGAAGTCTGCCCTACATAGAATGCCCCACACTGGCAAACAGTCATATGAGCTACCCATTCTATGCTACATGTGACTAAATACCTGATACTAAAACCTTGGGAATATTAACTGAGGTAAAGGACTTGGTTTTGGAGACCACGTTACAATAAACACAGTTGCCACAGTAACATTCCCCATGATGTCAAGCTTATCCGAATCCATTTTTTAAACCAGGATAAATATTCTCCAATATTTCTACCTCTACAAAAACTAAAAGAACAACGCTCTTTGAGGCATTGATCAAAAATCTCATCCAATTTAAGTACATGCCATTACTTATCAATAACCTCCTTGTTTTTAAACATATTTGTACCATAAGTGGTAATAAACAACACTCTGATGTACCATGAGTCAACAACTTACTCTCACTCTTAGTGACTAGCAGATCTTCCGGGTTCAAGCTCCTAGGCAGCGAGACATTTCCCGGTAGTACATTTGGTTGGTAACACATAGCTGAAGGGACATTCATCTGCAGAGAAATATGACTGTTATGAATTCCCTGTGGAGAAAGAGAAACATGCACTGCTATACCCACAGCTTTAATAAGCAAGTGCATGGGGGCAGAAGAATTATTGAGTGTTGTGGTCAGTGTACAGTACATGGTTATGTAACTACAACATGTAGACATGTGCTACAGCATGGAAGAAATTTTGCATGTTACTGTAGTCACATTTATGCTCTAGTATGCATTTCAGGTAATGTTCCCTAGACACTGAAGAAGATAATGTTCCATTCTGCACTGCATGTTTACTGCCACTGACATGCCCGCTGGCCAGCCTGTTGCTGATGCCTGCCATACTGCCTGCTGTCTCATGTTGCCTTGGAGACCATGGACATTATTTTCCCATGTGCATTTGTTATTTTTTTGAAGCTGTGGGCATGGCACCACATTCTTCTCTTTGCCCACAGGGAATTTGCAACAGCCATATATCTCTACAACTAAATGTCACTTCAGCCATGTGTCCTCAACTAAATGTACCACAGGGAAATGTCTCATTGCCTAGGAGCCTGAACCCAGATTTTCCTGCTTGCTATTTATGGCCATATTTTTTGCAGATTCAACTTGGGGCCCATCATATCCCCTCCTAGTGAACCATTTTATTATTTTCCTTCCAGAAATTATCCTCATCACTACATATGTGCCATAATTTTAAAAATTGTGCCTTAGGTATATTTGTTACTATATGTCTTGGATGACAACTGCTAGCCTCAAGTAATGCAATTTTAGTAAAAGGTTTCGTACAAAGGTTTGTTACCACGGTACCATGTATAGCTTTTGTAACATTAATGTCCAAAAATCAATATTGGAGAACTTAATTTTCCCCATAAATTTCAGGTCAAACTCATTAGAGATAAGAAAAGCTACACACTGATGCCATGTTACTAATGTCCTCGACCAGACACTCCAGCAATTATCTAGGGATCAACGCCGCATAACTAATTCCTTCTTAATTGGATTCACTTCATTAAAAATCAAACATTCTCCAAATAGCCCATAAAGAGGTTGACATAAATGGGAGCAAAAGTCGTACCCATTGCCATACCCTTAGTCTGTAAGAAACATTCTGTACCAAAACATACTGAGCTGAGTGGAGGTGGGGCATTGACTACAACTCTGATCTGAGATATATAGCAATAAGTATCATGTTTTTTTTTGCTTATTTGTACTAGCTATTGCTTCTAGTAATTTATATATAGCATGTTTTACTGCCTGCTGCATACTTTTTACTGTATTTTATTGCCATTAACTAATCTGCACGGTTGCACTAAAATTGTCTGCCTTACAGGGCCTGATAAATAAGATGTTTACTGTCAAACTGTTTGTAAAGCTTTTTAGCTAGTTTCACTGTGTGAAAGGTATTAACTGGAAATTTTCTTTACTTCTTAAGCACCTGTTTGTTCTGATTTCTGGCCAAGGAGTGTATCATATAATTGATCTGTTTGCAGTTAGAAGCATTCTGTAGAGTCTACTTGCTCCTTTATCTGTTTTAAAAACTTTCATTTTGTGGCTCACTGCTGTTCTTCTGCTGTGATAAACATTGCTGTAGTGTTTGCTGTTCTAAAAAAGTGTAGGCTATTAGCAGTAGTATTGTTCCCCACTCTTCCTCCCTGTTGGCATCTTGCTGTTATACTTGGAGGCTTTGCAGTTGCCCACCCCTACTATAAATTTTATCTGAGACACTCCTCCCATTCTAGTGTCATTAGCTCATTCCACCTAATACAGAGAGAACATTTGAGAAGGCCAACCCACTTAGTTTCCTAACCTTGAATTATCTTCTGCTTCTCATTTCTCCCTTTCCTTTACAAAAAAAAAAAAAAAAAAACTTTGCTAAAATTTTCCTGTGTTCTACTTCACTGTAACAAAAAAAAATTCTGCTTGTTTCCTGCCTTTCCTGTAACTAGTCTAGTCCACATACAGATTTGCTATATTCAGGACTGTTTGTAAGCTTCTGAGCCTCCCAAGCCTGTCTGTGTTAGAGGGAAGCCTGCTAGCTTGTCAGTGGGAGTGGTAAGCACTAGGTAGCCTATCTACCATATAAGGAGTGGTTCTGGCCCAGAAATTGTAGTTACTGGCCATTTGGGAAGTTTTTCCATCTCTCTTAGCTTTCTGATTTAAAAGCGCACATTTGCACTTGTTTCCCCCCTTTCCTGTAACTAGTCTAGTTCAGACACATATTTGCTGTATCCAGGACTGTTTGTAAGATCCTGAGCCCTACAAGCCTTTCTGTGTTAGCGGAAAGCCTGCTAGCTTATCAGCGGGAGAGGTAAACACTAGGTAACCTATCTACCACATAAGGAGTGGTTCCTGGCCCAAAAATTATAGTTATTGGCCGTTTGGGCAATTTTTACATCTCTCTCAACTTTCTGATTTAAAAGCTCGCATTGCACTTGTTTCTTTCCTGTAACTAGTCTAGTTCAGATACAGATTTTTAGTTTTAGCACTTGAATTTGCTTATTCATGCTCAGCACTTGTTCAGAACTTGTTGTAAGCACTAAATAAGCTACAAATTACTACAGCACTCAACCTTCTTCATTACCTAGGGGAAAACAGTTTTTTGTACTTACTTTTCTCACTTGCTTAGAGAAAAACAGATATTGTACTCACTTTCTTCACTTGTCTAGAAAAATAGTTTTTTATTCAGGCATATCCAAGGGTCAGCTCCCAGTGTTCTCTCCTGTCTATCTGATGAATTTGGGCATCTTGGGGAAATGCAGCAATTGCCTCATGTACACAGGCAACCCTCTACCACCCATCACTACAACCTGTGAGAGATGCACTTATCTAGCCAAACTGGAGGTAAAGCCCTCTCCAACCAATACTGAACTTGATAGTCAAGAGGAGAAGGTAAACACTTGCACCACACCACACTCATCACATAGTCACACTAAACCTACACCGCCAAAATCCACACATAGAAACACAAAAACATTCACAGCGGCTCTCAATAATAATCTGCTCAAAATCTGCTCAAGCAACAGAGACCTCCAAAGCAGAAATGCAAGCAACCTCCACCCCCCCAACCCAACCAAAATGACTCATAGCCCACAGACTCAGTGTGCTACTCAACCACAGCCCATAAGGCAAAACTATGTACCCATCACACTAATCATAGGTGACTCTATAGTCAGGCACACTGATGTCCCACTCAACAGGTTAAACAAGGGGAAGGTTACTCTCAGCTGCCTGTCGGGTGCCAGGATCCGCCACATAACCCACACACTCAGGTCACTCCACAACAAGTACAAATATGACTCTGTCATTTTCCATATTGGTGTGAATGACCTGAGATGTACCTCCCTGGACTACATGAAAAGAGAAATGGAAGAACTCTCCGATCTTGTAGCCCAGGTAGGTATGACCATAGCCCTGAGTAGCATCCTGCCATTGCCCAGAATGATACCGCAGTACAAGGACAAAATGATTGACTTCAACAATTGACTAAGCTTCTGGTGTCATTCTAAGGGGATCCAGTATCTGTCTGCCTGGGATGACATGGTCAAGAGACCACGATGCTTTGCCAGAGATGGCCGGATACTGGCTAAGGCTCTTGCTGCCCCAATAGTGCCTTTTTTAGGCAAGGTTCAAATGACAAATTCACCACCATAGCAGGAACAGGCAAGCAAAAACTGAAGGTAATGTTACTCAATGCTAGAAGTGTAAATCTCAAAATGCAGTCCTTTGAGGCACTCCTTAAAATGGAGAACATCGATATCTGTGCAGTGACTGAGGCCTGGTTCAAGTTTCCAGAGAGTACATCTGCATTACCAGACTATAACTCATACCACACTTTTCAGCCATCAAACCTGGACCGGAACACCAAAGGCGGAGGAGTGTCCATATTCATTAAGGATAGCCACACCCCCAGGTTAGTTGCTCAGCATAATGCATCAGAGGTTATCCAAGTGCAACTAACTCTAGGCAAAACTGCAATCCAAATTGTAGCTTGCTACAGATCCCCCACCATGCCCCAGGATTCCCACTGCTCTTTTCTTGATATACTGGAAAATATTAGGGTTCAACCAAACACGCTAATAATGGGTAATTTCAACTACTCCACCATTAACTGGGAAAACTACTTATGTACCGACTCCTTTGCTGAACGCTTTCTGGAATTCATAAATTCCAATTCGCTGGATCAACTTATCCACATCCCCACCAGGGGCAGCAATATCCTAGACCTAATCATTACCAACATGAGTGACCGGTGTTCCACACCTAAAGTCAACTCCTCATTGGTCAGATCTGACCATAAGCTAATCACCCTAGATATCCACATCCCACCCCACCCCCTATTAGGGAAACCATGGTAAAAAATTTCTCCAAAGCCAACTTCATGCTTCTTAAGACAGAAGTCGTGAACATCATGACACCCATGCAGATGAACAATACAGTTATGACTGCTGAATCCTACACAAATGCACTCTATAAGCACTTACACGAGTGCATGGATTGTGCTATCCCAAACAGAACCAAGACACTATTCTCCAAGAAAAGGAAGCCAATCTGGTGATCCCCTGCCATAAACAAACTCTACAACAGAAGGAAGAAACTGTTGCAAAAGAGTTGCAAAATCCCATGAGTGGAGGAGCTCCCTGGTCAGCCTCAGTAAAAAGCTGAGATCCCTTATAAGATCCTCCAAAGCTAGCTATGAAAACAAAATTGCCACTGATTCTAAGGACATCCACAAAGCATTCTATAGTTATGTCAATAATCTCAATGGCAACACCCAGATCTGTTCTGGGTTAGAGCACAACGGCACGAAAATTACAGAACCAAATGATATTGCCAACATCCTGACAGATAGGTTCACTGCTAACTTTACCCCCCTCTCACCCCCTAAAGGGCCCATATTTATACAGGAAGAATGCAAAATTCCTGTAATCACAACTATGCAGGTAAAAGCTGCACTCTCTAAAGCCAAAAACACAGCATCCATGGGACTGGACAACATCCCAGGCTGTGTTTTACATGAACTTCAGAACAAAATGGCTCCCCACATAAGCACCATGTTCAGTCATAGCCTCATGTCCGGCTTTGTGCCCATTGAATGGTGCACAGCAACAGTTATCCCACTCCACAAAGGGGGAGCCACCACTGATCCTGGGAACTATCGCCCTATTCACCTGACGAGCCTGGTCTGTAAGGCCATGGAATGTATCATCATGGAACTCATAAACAAAGACATTGGTAACCTCCAAACTCTGGACCCCACACAGTTTGGGTTTGTGAAAGGCAGGTCATGCCTCCTGAACCTGATCGACTTCTTTGAGGCAGTCATAAAAACCGTAGATGAGGGTAAGGTGGTTCACACAGCCTATCTTGACCTCGCCAAAGCTTTCAACACCATCCCCCATTCTGGAATTATAGATAAACTCAATAAACTAGGTATAAATCTTTACATTACAAGATGGGTTGCTAACTGGCTCACTGACAGAACCCACACTGTAAAAGTTGCAGACTTCAAATCTGACTTCAAACCAGTGACAAGCGGAGTACCACAGGGTTTAGTCCTGGGACCTCTCCTGTTTGGTATCTACGTCTGAGAAGTACAGGCTAACACAGAAGGCCTTTGACTAACATAGTTTGCAGATGATTGCAAACTAGGAGCCAAATGATGTGGACATCCTACAGAAGGGTCTCACTGAGACAGATGCCTGTTGTCAGAGTCATGGCCTCAAGCTCAATGCCAAAACGTCCATTGTCATCCCCTTTGGTAAAAACCCTGTACCCATGAACTACCACATAGGCGGCAGTCTACTTAACATCAAATGTGTGATAAGAGACCTTGGACCCTGGTAGACAGTAGTCTCTCCTTTGATAATCACATCACCACAATAGTCAGGAAATCCTTCTACATGGCACACCTCATCACAAAAGGGTTCTCATCCAGGAAAAAAGAGGTCACTGTTCACCTCTACTCGACAATCATTAGACCCATTATAGAGTACAATGGCCCTTTTGGAATGAACCTCACAAGGCATCTGCAGCAGCTGGAAAGGCCACAGAAGTACCTCACAAAGAGGATTACTGGCCTCAAACAGATGCCCTACACTGACCGTCTCAAAAGCTCCAGCATTACTCCATAGCATATCGCCTACTCTGAGGTGATCTCTGTCTAAAATATAAATCTATGTCAAACCCAGAGCTGTTGGACATGCTACATCTAAAGAAATCCTATTCCCTCTGAGCTACAGACTCTAGGGACCTAAACCTTGTCACCAGAATAAACAGGACATACTGGAGGGATAGATTCCTGTCCCAGAGACTTCTCATAC
This sequence comes from Protopterus annectens, assembly GCF_019279795.1. Taxonomy (NCBI): domain Eukaryota; kingdom Metazoa; phylum Chordata; order Ceratodontiformes; family Protopteridae; genus Protopterus; species Protopterus annectens. The sequence continues at coordinate 351,517,869 of NC_056750.1, forward strand.
TCTTTAACAAACTAGACATCTATGTCAAGCAAAGTTGCTCATTAGCACTCTTCAAGAAAAATCTTGATGAATGGATGGGAAATAGGAAATACACCCTGGGGATCACTTCTGTGGCTCTGCTTAACAAGGGCAGAGGAAAATAACTTTCTTGGGTGGTGTAAGCCAGGGAACCTTGTTGGCTAGGCTTACTTAGGCCCTTGGGTCGATAGCCTCGTACCTACCTATGAACCCATGCCCTAAAAGAATCTTTATCAATTTAATCAATAATTCAGAATGTTCTACTGAATATAAACCAGACCTCAAGAGCCAATCCCTCACTGCTGCTATACCATCAGCATGGTGTATGCTTGTGCATAATGACTGTATATCCAAAGTACACAAAAAGGAGCCGGCAGGTACCTGTAAATCATACATCATTTTCAAAAATTTGTAGAATGTTTCAAATGTGCCTTTACTGAATTTAGCAAAGGTTTTAATTGCTTCTCCAAATACATAGATAGTTAATGAACCACTTCACAAATCTATAGGTCCACCAGTATAGGTCTACCAGGTGGATTGGTAACAGTTTTATGGATCTTAGGTAATATATAAAATCTTTGTGGTCTAGGATCATTCACAGCTAACTGTCTAAACAAACCATCTGATATTAAGCCATTATTTTTTGCTTGCAACACAAATTTATCTATTTTATTTTTAAAATCCAATGTTGGATCTAACTGTAGCTTAAAATAAAATCTACCATCATCAAGCTGTCTTCTGGCTTCCTTAATATAATCAGTTGAATCCCATAGAACCTTTGCCACACACATACACACACACACACATACACACACATACACACACACACACACACACACACACACACACACACACACACACACACACACACACGCCAGCGTAAGCGTGTACGCGTGCGTGTGTGTGACTATATATATATATAAATATATATATATGTGTATATATATATATATATATATATATATATATATATATATATATATATATATATATATATATATATATATATATATATATATATATATATACTTTCTTCTTAATGAGATGTCCCTTTTCTGTAAAGATACAGCACCTCTGTCATATATATATATATATATATATATATATATATATATATATATATATATATATATCTCACATGGCTCATTGACAGGCAGCACCCACCCCCTGCCAACAAACCACATTAATTATAAAATAAACTTTATTTATTCATAAAACAAATGAAGAATAGAGTTAACAATATGCCAGTGCTGCTGTCCAGGCTTTTGCCTGACTCATACAGGTTCCTCTAAGTGACTGTTGTAGCTGAATGAGTTGAGGGTTTGCACCCATATATATTTTTAATTGTTCCTCCCTATTCCCATATAGGTGCAGCTTGGACCAATGGATGGGCGACTGGAAATTCACCCATCTTCTGGCGTCTATGTCTTTGATTGAAAGAAGAATCAGTAAATCAGCCTTTATATAAATCAAATGTATGTGTCATATTTGGGTTGCATGAATACTGTTATAAGGGCCCTATTGGTCCTTAGCCTACTATATACTTATGAACCTATGTTATCAATAAAATGTTCCATTGCAATAAAGCAACAGCTGTGAAGCTGCACAAATGCACTGAAAGAAACCCAAGATATTTTTATGAGCAGTTTAAAATCATTTCAGTCTCACTTATTCAAAAATTCGTAATGCTTTATCCTCCTCATTAGAGGGATTAACCACATAAATTGTTTTCCATCTAACTCACAGCTCTCTGGTACCACTCATACTAAACTTCAGACAACCACAAAGCCACGTACATTGGACATGGCAAAGTGTACTCACAGCTTCCAGATCTGTAATGAGCAGCTACAAGAAAAAAAATTGTGCAACTCTTTCTCAGCTCTTTAACTTGACAGACTTGCCTGGCTTGAGATAACTCTGGCTTGCCCGCCTCCATGATGATACTATTAATGTCATTATTTCTTACTGACTGTTAAAACATTGATATATTTATTACATGTCGTTTATGTAGAGAAATCTGAGGAGAGAAAGAGGAGTGGAGAAGGATGACTTAGCCTTCTGGTGCATTACCGTAGACTATAGAGACTGTTCAATGCATCTGTTTTGCTTTCTTCAGGTCATCAGGTTCACTGGAGTCTGGCAATATTTCATGAATGATTATGGACCATTTTGTGTTTTATTCCTTTTTAAATTTAACTTTTGGCCTTGCCATAGTAGACTGTAGTTTTATACATTCCACAGATTATTTTTGTTTCTTTTGTTTCTGGTGAATGTAGTAGTTTATCTGTACCCTGCATCCATGTGTCCTTGTCACTTGCCAGATTTTTAAATGCCTGCTTGTTTTGCTTACTTTTATTGACTTGTATCTGAAAATATTTGACATTTTTCACTTAATGTACATTTTCATTGAAAGATCTGGAGATTGCAGTTAAATATTATTAACTTGTACTTGGATTTTATTTGTCAGTCTTATTTGTTTTGTTGTCTGGAATTTAAATGAATGTCTTTCTTTTTTTCTTGGGCTTATTTCTGCTTTTTTGTTTTTAGGAAATAGTTTAAAGTTATCAAGCTCATGAATTTAAATACTGAAATTTAAATATTTTTATCAACATTCCATTATCAGGAAACAACTCTGAATCAGATATTAACCTGTTACTTCTCTTTCACCTATAATAGTTGGTTCTTACTTATATTTTTCAGCTAGAGTAAGGTATAGCTATACACTATTATAAGCACATCAATACCACTTTAGATAATTGGATTT